>NW_026113062.1:0-44249 GCF_024323335.1 Lathyrus oleraceus
CGTATTCTTACCTTACTCCTCTTACGTTTTAAAAACTGTTTTCGCAATTTCAGTTAGTGTGTGTGAATGTTCCTGTTGCAAGACAGCAGTGGCAAGAAAACTTTAAGCAACCCATTGTTGGTTATCATCGATCACATACACACCAACTGTTTGACAAACGGTTAGCTAGACTATTCATTGGAAATAGGACGTGATGATAAGTGCATTCAATTAGTTAAATCTGGTGTGAATTGTTTCTGTCATTCTCATTAAATCCAGCAATTAAACTTGTGTGTCCGGCTTTCTAGTAGCGGTTCAGAATAACCGAATCGATTCGGGACTGATTTTTCCGCCAACTGTGAAAACTCTGATAAAATTTCAAATCCGTTAAATTTCCAAAGAGGTATCGATTCACCCCCCTCTCGATCACTAGCCACACCCGTCTAACAGTGGTAGCAGGCGCCGGTTCGCTGGTGCGTCTGTGCTGCCTTTAAACAGTATGGATTCTGAACCAAGAGGGGGCGTATAATAGAGCGCCTATTTTCAACGGTGAAAATTACGGCTACTGGAAAGACTGCATGCGAGTTCATCAAATTCTGTGGATAGGATAGTATGGGCCATTGAAAACGTTTCCGTTTCAAATAATATGACTAATGCAGCTGGCGCCATAGTACTAAACCAGCAGATGATTGGAATGAGAAAGATGAGAAAGTGGTCTGTGTTGGATAGCGAAACATGTTAATTTCAGCACTTGGTGTTGATGAGTATTATCGAGTATCCCATTGCACGACACTAAAGAAATGTGGGACGCTTTAGAAGTTCCCAATGGAGGGTAATACTGAAGTAAAACAGTCCGCATTAACACACTCAATCAAGAGTTGGAGCTCTTTCGCATGAAACAAGGAGAATCCATCTCCGACATGCAAAAGAGATTCACTCATCTAACTAACGATTGAATGCTCTTGGAAAACCTATTCAATGAAAGTGCTACTAATAAAATTCTCAGGTGTCTTAGCAGGGAGTGGCAACCTCAAGGTAACAGCAATCAAGGAAGCCAACGATCTAACAAAGACTTACCATTACAAACTTTGTTTGGAAAGCTGGAAGAACATCAGCAAGCATTGGAAAGTCTTGAAAAATATGAGAACAAAAGTAGAAGGAAAAGGAGAAGAGAAGAGACAAAGAGGGAGAGAAGAAGCCCAATAGCTCTTGTTGCCTCTATCTAAGTCCTCACGAAAAGAGCAAAGCGACAATGATTCAAGTAGTGACAAAGACTCGGATGATGAGGAAATGGGACTGTTTTTGTAGGAATACAATAATTCATCATTCGAAGAATGGAGTCAAGCATTCCGACAAAAAGCTTCTCATGAAGTTTCGAAAACAATCTTACAAATTCGAAACAAGAAGAGAACAAGAAAGTAGAGGAAGATCCGTTTAATTGTGGTAAATCTGGACATTATAAACGGATTGCCCCATAAAGTATAAGGATCAAGAAAGGGATTCACCAAAAGGGTACAGCAAACAAAGAAGAGCGTACATTGCATGGGAAAGTGATAGCGATCATCAAGCACACAAAGCTCAAGATGAGATGATGAAGCAGCAAATATGTGCCTTATGGCTCACAAAAAAAATCTGTCCTACCACAAGAAGAAAAACAATGACCAAAAAGGTTAAAACAAGCCTACTACAATAATTTCTCTTCTATGTCTTTTTTGGAACTAAAAATAGCTTTGAAAAACTGCATAACGAAGCTGTAGATGCTTTTAAAAGACTATCTTCCGACAAACATATTTTTTCATTTTTGGAAGGTAAAGTAAACAAAGCTGAAATTGAGTTAGAAGCGTAAAAGCTAGTATGCAGAAAATTCAAAATTATTGACATGACGGATGTAGTAGAGTTAGGTATTGTGCGCTTGTTATATTTGGCAAAAAAGAGGTAAACACTCTTAAGGTCAAATTAGAGAGAAAGTGCTACAACCTAAAGTTACTTTATGCCGTTGACCCCAAGTTGTTAAGAAGTCATTGAATCCTCCATATGCAAAATACTCTGTTTTATAATGGATTCAATGAACAAGAAACAACAAACACATCATCATGGTCTATGTCATTATTGTTGCCATGCTGGCCATAACCATTGAGAAATGCAAATTTAGGAGATTTCTTGTCCACTAAAGGCATTTATCAATGGAAGCCAAAAGGCAACCATGTTAGCACTTACCCACTTGGACCCAATGAAAATTGGGTACCAACTTCTCCTCTTTTGATGTTGTAGGATGAGTGCCTTGCCTCCGCAGATAGAAGGTGGTTTTCTTGACAGCGGCTGCTCGAGCACATGACCGGTGACATATCGCTCTTTATAGACTTCAAGGCAAAGAAGAAGGATATGTCACTTATGGAGACAACAACAAAGGAGCTATACTCGGCAAAGGTAGTATAGGTAATCCCTCCACCACGACTATTTCAAATGTCCATTTAGTTTGAGGGACTTAAACACAATTTGTTAAGCATAAGTCAACTATGCGACATGGGTATAAAGTGTCGTTTACAAAAACTTGCTGCATAATTGAACATGTTGAACAAAACATTGTGTTTAAGGGTGTAAGAGTAAACAATATCTATATGCTTGACTTGTTTGATGTACCTTTAACAAATAATAAATGTCTAGTCACCTGAATATGATTCTTGGCTTTGGCATAGACGTTTAGCGCATGTTAACTTCGATTTGCTAAATAGGTTGTATCTAAGTCTAGTAGTCGGTCTACCAAAAATAAAATTTTCAAAGACCACCTATGGACGCGTGCCAATGGGAAAGCAAACAAGGGTGTCTTTTAAATCAAAAAATGTAATTTCAACTTCACGACCCTTAGCTTCTCCATATGGACCTCTTTGGACCTTCTAGGACAAAGAGCCTAGGTGGAAATACTATGGCTTTGTAATAATTGATGACTACTCTAGATTCACTTGGACTATGTTCCTTCATAGCAAAGATGAAACTTTTTCTGCTTTTAAAAATTTTGCAAATCTGTCCCAAACAAAATGAATTCCAAAATAGTTACAATTCGTAGCGATCATGGTGGTGAGTTTCAAAATTACCACTTTGAGAAGTTTTGTGACAAGTATGGTATTGAGCATAACTTTTCAGCCCCTCGCACTCCACAACAAAATGGCGTTGTGGAGCGTAAAAATCGTGTTTTAGAGGAAGTTGGCAAGAACAATGCTAATGAGGGTGGATTACCAAAATACTTTTTGGCTGATGCTGTCAGCACAGCCTGTTATGTTCTAAACAGAATCTCAATTCGCCCTATTTTAAACAAAACTCCTTATGATTTTGAAAGGAAGAAAACCAAACTTGTACATCTTCACGTATTCGGTCGTAAATGTTTGTTTGTGATAACGGTAAGGAAAAACATTGGGAAGTTTGATGCAAAAGCGGATGAAGGTATCTTTCTTCTTGGTACTCACTGTCAAGTAAAGCATATAGAGTGTATAATAAGCGTTTACTTACTGTTGAAGAATCTGTTCATGTTTCTTTGATGAGTCTTATCCGAAAAAATGTCGGAAAAGGTATTTCTTTTGATGACGCAGGTGTATCTACAGAAGACATATCAAGGAAGCTGTTGAGGGAAACTGATCAGTCCAAAACAGCTGCCCATGAGAGGAGGAAGATACTAGTCATGAAGAAATTGAGGAAGAAAAGACAGCTGAAGTGAATGATTTCCAACAGCTTGGAGATCCTCAAAAGACCATCCCATTGACAACATCTTGGGAGACATTTCAAAGGGAGTAAGTGACTCGTTCTAAGATAAGTAATTTTTGTTCTCACTTCGCGTTTGTTTCACAAGTAGAACTAAGAATGCCAAAGAGGCCTTGATTGATGAATTTTGGCTAATGGCCATGCAAGAAGAGCTTAATCAATTTAAAAGAAATGACGTTTGGGAAATTGTCCCTCGTCCGCGAGATCATCATATCATAGGCACTAAGTGGGTTTTTAGGAACAAGCTTGATGAAAACGGAGTGATGACTAGGAAAAGGCACGTTTAGTAGCACAAGGGTTAACCAAGAGGAGGGCATAGACTATGAGGAAACTTATGCTCCAGTTGCTCGCCTTGAAGCTATACGGCTTTTGCTTGCCTATGGTGTTCTAAGGATTTTAAGCTTTACCAAATGACGTAAAGAGTGCCTTTCTCAATGGTGTCATAAATGAAGAAGTATATGTTCACAACCTCCTGTTTTTGAAAATGCCTGAAAATCCAGATCATGTTTACAAATTAAAACGAGCTTTGTATGATCTTAAACAAGCCCTCGGGTTTGTATGAAATGCTTGCAAATTCCTAATTGATCATGGATATTCAAGAGGTAAAGGGACAATACTCTCTTTTATTAAACACAAAGGGAAGCACATTCTAGTTAAGTTATGTCGACGATATTATATTTGGTTCAACTAACATACACTTGGGCGAAGAATTTTCTAAGGGTATGCAGGGGAATTTGAGATGAGTCTATGGGGGAGCTGAAACTACTCTTAGGACTGCAAATAAAGCAACTTGATGAGGGTACAGCAGCATGTCAAACAAAATACTGCAGAGAACTACTCAAGCGCTTTGGAATGAATGACTCAAAATCAATCGACACCCCAATGCCTACCAACGAAATCTAGATAAGGATGAGCACGGTAAGTGTGTAGATGTCAAAAGGTTCAGAGGTATGATTGGATCTCTCTGTATCTTTCTGCTTCTAGACCTGACATCATGTTTAGTGTTTGTATGTGTGCACGCTATCAATCAAATCCTAAGGAATCGCACCTAAAAGCGGTGAAGCGCATATTTAGATATCTTCACGGAACACCTAAATATGGGCTTTGGTATTCCAAAGGAAGTGATGTGTAGCTTAGTAGGGTATCCGATTCTGATTTTGCTGGCTGCAAATCAGATAGAAAAGAGCACAAGTGGTACATGTCCCGGTGTTTTCAAACTCCTTGGTCAGTTGGCATAGCAAAAACAAGTTTCTGTGGCTTTGTCAACTGCAGAGGCAGAATACGTTGCAGCCGGTAGTTGTTGCGCTCAGATATATGGCTTGAAACAGCAACTACAAGACTTCAACATTCAACTCAAACGTATTCCTATCAAATGTGACAACACTAGTGCCATAAACCTTACTAAAAACCCTGTTTTACACTCACGCACTAAACACATAGAGATTAGACATCATTTCCTCGTGATCAATGTTGAAAAGAAGACGTTGTCTTTTGAGCACGTGATTCAAAAATCAGCTTGCTGATATTTTCACTAACCGTTGGCAACGGAACCTTTCTTCAACATTCGTCCAATTGGGAAATCTTAGATCTTTCTCAATTGATGTCATAAGCATGTTACCTCTTAATTATATTATGCCTCACATGGTTAATAAGAGCTGTTTTAGAATGGCAATTATCCATCACAAGAGTTCTCCAACAGAGGGAATATCAATCTTTCTATAATTTTCTTATTGCTAAGTGATTGTGTATGTTTTAGAACAAATTCTTACCTAGTTGATATAAAATTTGATTGCATAGACTCCTTGTCTTAGGTTTGCACATTAACAATCTGACTTCTGAATCGTCTGTTGAGCATAATCATCATGACATAGTGCATAATGCATATTCATACTGCATTAAAAGTCATAAAAGCTAGTTCACATCAGTATGCATCGACACAACGAAGCATGCAGCGACCCATACATTCTGAAATTCAATTTTTTAAAAACTGCTCAGGATGCATCGATGCATCCACGCAATGTATCGATACACATGCCAATTGTGAATATTTGCATCGACGCATGACATCTCCATCGATACATACTGATGCTATCTGAATTAAATGCATTTCTTTCTCTCTCATGCATCGACACATCAACCAATCATATCACTTCCTACTCAAGACTTCATATCATCTGCCCTCAAAAACCCCAAAACCAGTGGCTAACCCTAATCTCCTCATCTTCACTCTCTCTCTAAAACCCTAAATCTCACATCACCATGCCTCCACGCACTATTCCAGTCAAAGCCAAGGAAAGGAAAGAAAGGAAACAGCGGTACATCTCAGCAACCACCAGACGTTCCTTCAAATGCCTTAGAGTACTTCATCCTGTTGTTGCTGCTGAATTTGAGGAATCCTTCAAGAACAAGGTTAGTCATGAAACCTCACGTCTTTGATAAAAACAGATGCTATTCACCTACACCTAAATGAAGTGGTTGAACTCTTACATGCACAAAGACTTGGGTCGTTTCTGTCCACAAAGGATGATTATCATGAGGATTTCATTCGGGTCTTTTATGCTGGCTTACAAACTGGTAGAGGCTATATGTTCTGGTGTTCTATCGGAGTCAGAACATATACCTTTGAAGCCTCTGATTGGGAAACGGTATTTCAAATGCCGCCTCCGTCGATGGCTTTCAAGTGTTGGCATGACCTGCATTTTGATCCTGAATTTGACATGAAGGACTTTACTCCATCTATCCTAAAGATAGACAGACCGTTGAGTGATGATGAACACGTCACGTCTGGTATGATCAAGCAAACTCCGCGTATTCTTCACTGGATTATTACACATATTCTGCGTCCAACAAACAGTGGACATTCGCGGTTTGGACAGGCCCTGCATACATCTTCTCTACATTTTGCAAAATAAGGTGCTCTTAAATTGGGCTAATTACTTTGTAAAACGTCTATTTTTCGTGCGAGACAGCTCCAAGAATGTGGCTTTAGGTTATGCCTCTCAAATAATGAAATTCTTAAGTTTTGGAAAGTTGCAATACCTATTGTTCCTCTCCTATCTCCATCTGCTGCTCAAGAGTTTGACTCTGCCACTCTATCGCATATGGGATATCGGTGGGACAAGGACCGCAAATGTTTCTATTTCTTCGAAAGAAAATCCCAAACCAGAATTTACAACTTTGACGTGCCCTCGGAACGCATCCATGTTGCTGAAGATCAGCCTGATGAAGAAATGCAGGATGCGGCTGAAATAGATGCACCACAAGCTGAGGCCAATGCTTTGGTGGGGTGATTGGGTGCCACGAAGGTGGTCTCCTACCAACTATGTACCTGAACCTACAGCCCCTCCATTCTCTGGTGGTACTTCAGCCTCAACACCAAATGCGGACATCACTCATATGCTTCAACAGATGGAAATTGTCAACAAAGAACGCCATGAAGAAGCACGGTACTGGCAGTTCAACAATCTGAATGGCACAACGAGCATCGGGACTGGCATGATGAGCATACACGGATGTATCAGAATCAACACGCTTGGCACCAAGACTTGGTTAAATGGCATCAGGTTTTCTACAACGAAATGTCCGGCTTTATGGACGACTGCCGTGAAAATCCTGGTATTATGGAAAGCTTTAGAAGCATTGAAGTTCAGAACCGATTTAGGCAATACTCCTTCATGGCCAAAATCCAGACACAATGCCTCCTCCTCCGCCTCCGCCAAGCTACAGAGATCCTGACAGACATGATGAGGAGTCCTGTGGTGGCCACAATCCAAATTAACCAACCATCTTTTCATCTCACTGCATTTCATTTCATATTGCTCAAGTTTTAGTTTGTTGCACACATATTTAGGTTTAGCTTATGTAACTTTTAAACTCGTTTGTTATCTTTAAAATGCTTCTCTATTTCTGTTTATCTCTATTGTTATTGCCCTTATTCGTCATTCTTTGTGAATGATTCTTTACTTTGAAGCTTCATTCTTTGTGATTGATAGCCTGTTATCCTTTTTTTGCCATGTCCTGCTACACTATGCTACCTTGATGATTCTGTTTCTTCCTCTTTTTGATGTTGACAAAGGGGGAGAAAATGCAGATATGCACAAACTCAGGGGGAGTATCACACATCTTGCCAAGAATTTGCCATCATCAAAAAGGGGGAGTTTGTGAGAAAATTCTCTACCTTGAATTAATTTTAATGATAGCAAATTGTGTGATCATCATCCAAATGTTGGTTGTGCATTACATTACATGATACATTTGTGTTTTATTATGTTTTTCATCCCACTCTATTGTTGCATAACTATACATATAGACCTACATTGATACTTTCCTTAAAATAACAATTAAAATGCATTTTGTGTCAGTATGCATCAATACATAAGCCTCTGCATCGATACATACAGCATGTGATAAATCACAAAACATTTTTGTTCAGTATGCATCGATGCATACGAGTCATGCATCAATACATGAAAGGCAAAAGACTCTATGCATCGATCCACACGATCCCTGCATCGATACATGACTAATTGAAACAGCCTGTGTATCAATACATACGCATCAGGCATCGATACATACTAGTGAAATAATCACATGCATCGATACACACGACTTTTGCATCGATACATGATTAATCAATTTCACCAAAATTTCACATATCTTACAGTACGCATCGATGCACACTCTTATGTATCAATACATAAAGCTGTTTTGTGGTATAACAGTAACTGTTTTTGCAGCATATATAAGACAGGTTATAACAGCAGTGCAAGACACGAATTCATTGAGGGAAAACAATTGAACACAAGATCAAAAGCAGTGTTGGAGCAATTGTTTGAGAGCAATTAGAAACCTGAAAGAGACTTCATCTTCTTCATCTTCTCAATCACTTCTCTTCAAGAACATTTACACATAACCATTCTTGTTCTTTGGATTAAAGAAGCATCGAGATAACGTTCAGTGGTACGATCAAGGATCTAGCTGTGGTTTGCAGTGGAACGATCGAGGATCTAGCTGAGTTGAAGATTGAAGGGGGTTTCTAGGAAAAACCTACTGGTTTGTCCTTCAAGAACTGGAGTGTTCTTGAGGGTTTGGGAGTCACGTTTGCAGAACATATTCAGCCGCAGCGTTGCGTTTGGAGATCGGGGGATTTCGCAAGCAGGTCGTGGAACCGGTGAATTGTTTGCAATTTCGTGCAGAAAAATCTTGATCGTGCTCAGATCAAGTGAAGGTTCATACAAGAAGAGGTTCTTAGAGTTTAGAATTCTGTCTTTGTATCATAACCTTGTATCAACGGATTCGGCAAAAATTGATTATCAAAGTTCTCAATTTCATTTGAAATTGAGAGGGAGACGTACCCACACGCGAGGACGACGTGGGGAACTTCCTTACCAAATCTCTGCGTATCGTATTCTTACCTTACTCCTCTTTACGTTTTAAAACTGTTTTCGCAATTTCAGTTAGTGTGTGGTGATTGTTCCTGTTGCAAGACAGCAGTGGCAAGAAAACTTTTAATCAAACTCCATTGTTGTTTATCATCGATCACATACACACCAACTGTTTGACAAAACGGTTAGCTAGACTTATTCATTGGAAATAGACTTTAATGATAAGTGCATTCAATTAGTTAAAATTCTGGTGTGAATTGTTTCTGTCATTCTCATTAAAATCCAGCAATTAAACTTGTGTGTCCGGCTTTCTAGTAGCGGTTCAGAATAGACGGAAGTCGATTCGGGACTGATTTTTCCGCCAACTTTGAAAACTCTGATAAAATTTCAAATCCGTTAAATTTCAAAGAGGTGATCTATTCACCTCTCGATCACTAGCCACACCGTCTAACAAGTGGTATCAGAGCGCCGGTTCGCTGGTGCTCTGTGGCTGCCTGTAACAGTATGGATTCTGAACCAAAGGGGGCGTATAATAGAGCGCCTATTTTCAACGGTGAAAATTACGGCTACTGGAAAGACTGCATGCGAGTTCATACAAATTCTGTGGATAGGCTAGTATGGGCTGCCATTGAAAACGGTCCGTTTCAAATTACTATGACTAATGCAGCTGGCGCCATAGTACCTAAACCAGAAGATGATTGGAATGAGAAAGATGAGAAAAAGTGGTCGTGTGATTGGAGAGCTCGAAACATGTTAATTTCAGCACTTGGTGTTGATGAGTATTATCGAGTATCCCATTGCACGACAGCTAAAGAAATGTGGGACGCTTTAGAAGTTTCCCATGAGGGTACTACTGAAGTAAAACAGTCCCGCATTAACACACTCAATCAAGAGTTTGAGCTCTTTCGCATGAAACAAGGAGAATCCATCTCCGACATGCAAAAGAGATTCACTCATCTAACTAACCGATTGAATGCTCTTGGAAACCTATTTCCAATGAAAGTGCTACTAATAAAATTCTCAGGTGTCTTAGCAGGGAGTGGCAACCTAAAGTAACAGCAATCAAGGAAGCCAACGATCTAACAAGACTTACCATTACAACTTTGTTTGGAAAGCTGGAAGAACATCAGCAAGCATTGGAAAGTCTTGAAAAATATGAGAACAAAAGTAAGAAGGAAAAGGAGAAGAAAAGAGACAAAGAGGGAGAGAAGAAGCCAATAGCTCTTGTGGCCTCTAGCTCTAAGTCCTCACGAAAAGAGCAAAGCGACAATGATTCAAGTAGTGACAAAGACTCGGATGATGAGGAAATGGGACTGTTTGTAAGGAGATACAATAGATTCATTCGAAAGAATGGAGTCAAGCATTCCGACAAAAATCTCATGAAGTTTCGAAAACAATCTACAAATTCGAAACAAGAAGAGAACAAGAAGAGTAGAGGAAGAGGATCCTGTTTAATTGTGGTAAATCTGGACATTATAAAACGGATTGCCCTATAAAGTATAAGGATCAAAGAAAGGATTCACCAAAAGGGTACAGCAAACAAGAAGAGCGTACATTGCATGGGAAAGTGATAGCGATTCATCAAGCACACAAAGCTCAAGCGATGATGATGAAGCAGCAAATCTGTGCCTTATGGCTCACAAAAAAATCTGTCCTACCACAAGAAGAAAAACAATGACAAAAAGGTAAAACAAGCCTACTACAATAATTTCTCTTCTATGTCTTTTTTGGAACTAAAAATAGCTTTTGAAAAACTGCATAACGAAGCTGTAGATGCTTTTAAAAGACTATCTTCCGACAAACATATTTTTTCATTTTTGGAAGGTAAAGTAAACAAAGCTGAAATTGAGTTAGAAGCGTTAAAAGCTAGTATTGCAGAAAATTCAAAAATTATTGACATTGACGGATGTAGTAGAGTTAGGTATTGTGACGCTTGTTATATTTGGCAAAAAGAGGTAAACACTCTTAAGGTCAAATTAGAGAAAGTGCTACAACCTAAAGTTACTTATGCCGTTGACCCCAAGTTGTTTAAGAAGTCATTGAATCCTCCATATGCAAAATACTCTTTTATTATAATGGATTCAATGAACAAGAAACAACAAACACATCATCATGGTCTATGTCATTATTGTTGCCATGCTGGCCATACCATTGAGAAATGCAAATTTAGGAGATTTCTTGTCCCTAAAGGCATTTATCAATGGAAGCCAAAAGGCAACCATGTTAGCACTTACCCACTTGGACCCAATGAAAATTGGGTACCAACTTCTCTCTTTTGATGTTGTAGGATGAGTGCCTTGCCTCCGCAGATAGAAGGTGGTTTCTTGACAGCGGCTGCTCGAGGCACATGACCGGTGACATATCGCTCTTTATAGACTTCAAGGCAAAGAAGAAGGGATATGTCACTTATGGAGACAACAACAAAGGAGCTATACTCGGCAAAGGTAGTATAGGTAATCCCTCCACCACTACTATTTCAAATGTCCATTTAGTTGAGGGACTTAAACACAATTTGTTAAGCATAAGTCAACTATGCGACATGGGCTATAAAGTGTCGTTTACAAAAACTTGCTGCATAATTGAACATGTTGAACAAAACATTGTGTTTAAGGGTGTAAGAGTAAACAATATCTATATGCTTGACTTGTTTGATGTACCTTTAACAAATACTAAATGTCTAGTCACCTTGAATGATGATTCTTGGCTTTGGCATAGACGTTTAGCGCATGTTAACTTCGATTTGCTAAATAAGGTTGTATCTAAGGATCTAGTAGTCGGTCTACCAAAATAAAATTTTCAAAAGACCACCTATGTGACGCGTGCCAAATGGGAAAGCAAACAAGGGTGTCTTTTAAATCAAAAAATGTAATTTCAACTTCACGACCCCTTGAGCTTCTCCATATGGACCTCTTTGGACCTTCTAGGACAAAGAGCCTAGGTGGAAATTACTATGGCTTTGTAATAATTGATGACTACTCTAGATTCACTTGGACTATATTCCTTCATAGCAAAGATGAAACTTTTTCTGCTTTTAAAATTTTGCAAATCTGTCCCAAAACAAAATGAATTCCAAAATAGTTACAATTCGTAGCGATCATGGTGGTGAGTTTCAAAATTACCACTTTGAGAAGTTTTGTGACAAGTATGGTATTGAGCATAACTTTTCAGCCCCTCGCACTCCACAACAAAATGGCGTTGTGGAGCGTAAAAATCGTGTTTTAGAGGAGTTGGCAAGAACAATGCTTAATGAGGGTGGATTACCAAAATACTTTTGGGCTGATGCTGTCAGCACAGCCTGTTATGTTCTAAACAGAATCTCAATTCGCCCTATTTTAAACAAAACTCCTTATGAACTTTTGAAAGGAAGAAAACCAAACTTGTCACATCTTCACGTATTCGGTCGTAAATGTTTTGTTTTGAATAACGGTAAGGAAAACATTGGGAAGTTTGATGCAAAAGCGGATGAAGGTATCTTTCTTGGTTACTCACTGTCAAGTAAAGCATATAGAGTGTATAATAAGCGTTTACTTACTGTTGAAGAATCTGTTCATGTTTCTTTTGATGAGTCTTATCCGAAAAATGTCGGAAAAGGTATTTCTTTTGATGACGCAGGTGTATCTACAGAAGACATACTCAAGGAAGCTGTTGAGGAAACTGATCAGTCCAAAACAGCTGCCCATGAGAAGGAGGAAGATACTAGTCATGAAGAAATTGAGGAAGAAAAGACAGCTGAAGTGAATGATCTTCCAACAGCTTGGAGATCCTCAAAAGACCATCCCATTGACAACATCTTGGGAGACATTTCAAAGGGAGTAATGACTCGTTCTAAGATAAGTAATTTTTGTTCTCACTTCGCGTTTGTTTCACAAGTAGAACCTAAGAATGCCAAAGAGGCCTTGATTGATGAATTTTGGCTAATGGCCATGCAAGAAGAGCTTAATCAATTTAAAAGAAATGACGTTTGGGAAATTGTCCCTCGTCCGCGAGATCATCATATCATAGGCACTAAGTGGGTTTTTAGGAACAAGCTTGATGAAAACGGAGTGATTACTAGGAACAAGGCACGTTTAGTAGCACAAGGGTATAACCAAGAGGAGGGCATAGACTATGAGGAAACTTATGCTCCAGTTGCTCGCCTTGAAGCTATACGTCTTTTGCTTGCCTATGCGTGTTCTAAGGATTTTAAGCTTTACCAAATGGACGTAAAGAGTGCCTTTCTCAATGGTGTCATAAATGAAGAAGTATATGTTTCACAACCTCCTGGTTTTGAAAATGCTGAAAATCCAGATCATGTTTACAAATTAAAACGAGCTTTGTATGGTCTTAAACAAGCCCCTCGGGTTTGGTATGAAAGGCTTAGCAAATTCCTAATTGATCATGGATATTCAAGAGGTAAAGTGGACAATACTCTCTTTATTAAACACAAAGGGAAGCACATTCTTTTAGTTCAAGTTTATGTCGACGATATTATATTTGGTTCAACTAACATACACTTGGTCGAAGAATTTTCTAAGGTTATGCAGGGTGAATTTGAGATGAGTCTAATGGGGGAGCTGAACTACTTCTTAGGACTGCAAATAAAGCAACTTGATGAGGGTACAGCAGTATGTCAAACAAAATACTGCAGAGAACTACTCAAGCGCTTTGGAATGAATGACTCAAAATCAATCGACACCCCAATGCCTACCAACGGAAATCTAGATAAGGATGAGCACGGTAAGTGTGTAGATGTCAAAAGGTTCAGAGGTATGATTGGATCTCTCTTGTATCTTTCTGCTTCTAGACCTGACATCATGTTTAGTGTTTGTATGTGTGCACGCTATCAATCAAATCCTAAGGAATCGCACCTAAAAGCGGTGAAGCGCATATTTAGATATCTTCACGGAACACCTAAATATGGGCTTTGGTATTCCAAAGGAAGTGATTGTAGCTTAGTAGGGTACTCCGATTCTGATTTTGCTGGCTGCAAATCAGATAGGAAAAGCACAAGTGGTACATGTCACCTGTTTTCAAACTCCTTGGTCAGTTGGCATAGCAAAAAGCAAGTTTCTGTGGCTTTGTCAACTGCAGAGGCAGAATACGTTGCAGCCGGTAGTTGTTGCGCTCAGATATTATGGCTGAAACAGCAACTACAAGACTTCAACATTCAACTCAAACGTATTCCTATCAAATGTGACAACACTAGTGCCATAAACCTTACTAAAAACCCTGTTTTACACTCACGCACTAAACACATAGAGATTAGACATCATTTCCTTCGTGATCATGTTGAAAAAGAAGACGTTGTCTTTGAGCACGTTGATTCCAAAAATCAGCTTGCTGATATTTTCACTAAACCGTTGGCAACGGAACCTTTCTTCAACATTCGTCGCGAATTGGGAATCTTAGATCTTTCTCAATTGATGTCATAAGCATGTTACCTCTTAATTATATTATGCCTCACCATGGTTAATAAGAGCTGTTTTAGATGTCAATTATCCATCACAAGAGTTCTCCAACAGAGGTAATATCAATCCTTTCTATAATTTTCTTATTGCTAAGTGATTGTGTATGTTAGAACAAATGTTCTTACTCTAGTTGATATAAAATTTGATTGCATATACTCCTTGTCTATATTGTGTGCACATTAACAATCTGACTTCTGAATCTCTGTTGAGCATAATCATCATGACATAGTGCATAATGCATATTCATACTGCATTAAAATTCATTAAAAGCTAGTTCAGCATCAGTATGCATCGACACAAACGAAGCATGCATCGACCCATACATTCTGAAATTCAAATTTTTTAAAAACTGCTTCAGGATGCATCGATGCATCCATCGCATGTATCGATACACATGCCAATTGTGAATATTTGGCATCGACGCATGACCATCTCCATCGATACATACTGATGCTATCTGAATTAAATGCATTTCTTTCTCTCTCATGCATCGACACATCAGCCAATCATATCACTTCCTATCTCAAGACTTCATATCATCTGCCCTCAAAAACCCCAAAACCAGTGGCTAACCCTAATCCTCCTCATCTTCACTCTCTCTCTAAAACCCTAAATCTCACATCACCATGCCTCCACGCACTATTCCAGTCAGAAGCCAAAGGAAAAGGAAAGGGAAAGAAACAGCCGGTACATCTCAGCAACCACCAGACGTTCCTTCAAATGCCTTAGAGCTACTTCATCCTGCTGTTGCTGCTGAATTTGAGGAATCCTTCAAGACAAGGTTAGTCAAACCTCACGTCTTTGATAAAACAGATGCTATTCACCTACACCTAAATGAAGTGGTTGAACTCTTACATGCACAAAGACTTGGGTCGTTTCTGTCCACAAAGGATGATTATCATGAGGATTTCATTCGGGTCTTTTATGCTGGCTTACAAACTGGTAGAGGCTATATGTTCCGGTGTTCTATCGGAGTCAGAACATATACCTTTGAAGCCTCTGATTGGGAAACGGTATTTCAAATGCCGCCTCCGTCGATGGCTTTCAAGTGCTGGCATGACCTGCATTTTGATCCTGAATTTGACATGAAGGACTTTACTCCATCTATCCTAAAGATAGACAGACCGTTGAGTGATGATGAACACGTCACGTCTGGTATGATCAAGCAAACTCCGCGTATTCTTCACTGGATTATTACACATATTCTGCGTCCAACAAACAGTGGACATTCGCGGTTGGACAGGCCCTGCATACATCTTCTCTACATTTTGCAAAATAAGGTGCTCTTAAATTGGGCTAATTACTTTGTAAAACGTCTATTTTTCGTGCGAGACAGCTCCAAGAATGTGGCTCTAGGTTATGCCTCTCAAATAATGAAAATTCTTAAGTTTTGGAAAGTTGCAATACCTATTGTTCCTCTCCTATCTCCATCTGCTGCTCAAGAGTTTGACTCTGCCACTCTATCGCATATGGGATATCGGTGGGACAAGGACCGCAAATGTTTCTATTTCTTCGAAAGAAAATCCAAAACCAGAATTTACAACTTTGACGTGCCCTCGGAACGCATCCATGTTGCTGAAGATCAGCCTGATGAAGAAATGCAGGATGCGGCTGAAACGATGCACCACAAGCTGAGGCCAATGCTGGTTGGGGTGATTGGGTGCCACGAAGGTGGTCTCCTACCAACTATGTACCTGAACCTACAGCCCCTCCATTCTCCGGTGGTACTTCAGCCTCAACACCAAATGCGGACATCACTCATATGCTTCAACAGATGGAAATTGTCAACAAAGAACGCCATGAAGAAGCACGGTACTGGCATGTTCAACAATCTGAATGGCACAACGAGCATCGGGACTGGCATGATGAGCATACACGGATGTATCAGAATCAACACGCTTGGCACCAAGACTTGGTTAAATGGCATCAGGTTTTCTACAACGAAATGTCCGGCTTTATGGACGACTGCCGTGAAAATCCTGGTATTATGGAAAGCTTTAGAAGCATTGAAGTTCAGAACCGATTTAGGCAATACTCCTTCATGGGCCAAAATCCAGACACAATGCCTCCTCCTCCGCCTCCGCCAAGCTACAGAGATCCTGACAGACATGATGAGGAGTCCTGTGGTGGCCACAATCCAAATTAACCAACCATCTTTTCATCTCACTGCATTTCATTTCATATTGCTCAAGTTTTAGTTTGTTGCACAATATATGGTTTAGCTTATGTAACTTTTAAACTCGTTTGTATCTTTAAAATGCTTCTCTATTTCTGTTTATCTCTATTGTTATTGCCCTTATTCGTCATTCTTTGTGAATGATTCTTTACTTTGAAGCTTCATTCTTTGTGATTGATAGCCTGTTATCCTTTTTTTGCCATGTCCTGCTACACTATGCTACCTTGATGATTCTGTTTCTTCCTCTTTTTGATGTTGACAAAGGGGGAGAAAATGCAGATATGCACAAACTCAGGGGGAGTATCACACATCTTGCCAAGAATTTGCCATCATCAAAAAGGGGGAGTTTGTGAGAAAATTCTCTACCTTGAATTAATTTTTAATGATAGCAAATTGTGTGATCATCATCCAAATGTTGGTTGTGCATTACATTACATGATACATTTGTGTTTTATTATGTTTTTCATCCCACTCTATTGTTGCATAACTATACATATAGACCTACATTGATACTTTCCTTAAAATAACAATTAAAATGCATTTTGTGTCAGTATGCATCAATACATAAGCCTCTGCATCGATACATACAGCATGTGATAAATCACAAAACATTTTGTTCAGTATGCATCGATGCATACGAGTCATGCATCAATACATGAAAGGCAAAAGACTCTATGCATCGATCCACACGATCCCTGCATCGATACATGACTAATTGAAACAGCCTGTGTATCAATACATACGCATCAGGCATCGATACATACTAGTGAAATAATCACATGCATCGATACACACGACTTTTGCATCGATACATGATTAATCAATTTCACCAAAATTTCACATATCTTACAGTACGCATCGATGCACACTCTTATGTATCAATACATAAAGTTGTTTTGTGGTATAACAGTAACTGTTTTGCAGCATATATAAGACAGGTTATAACAGCAGTGCAAGACACAAATTCATTGAGGGAAAACAATTGAACACAAGATCAAAAGCAGTGTTGGAGCAATTGTTTGAGAGCAATTAGAAACCTGAAAGAGACTTCATCTTCTTCATCTTCTCAATCACTTCTCTTCAAGAACATTTACACATAACCATTCTTGTTCTTTGGATTAAAGAAGCATCGAGATAACGTTCAGTGGTACGATCAAGGATCTAGCTGTGGTTTGCAGTGGAACGATCGAGGATCTAGCTGAGTTGAAGATTGAAGGGGGTTTCTAGGAAAAACCTACTGGTTTGTCCTTCAAGAACTGGAGTGTTCTTGAGGGTTTGGGAGTCACGTTTGCAGAACATATTCAGCCGCAGCGTTGCGTTTGGAGATCGGGGGATTTCGCAAGCAGGTCGTGGAACCGGTGAATTGTTTGCAATTTCGTGCAGAAAATCTTGATCGTGCTCAGATCAAGTGAAGGTTCATACAAGAAGAGGTTCTTAGAGTTTAGAATTCTGTCTTTGTATCATAACCTTGTATCAACGGATTCGGCAAAAATTGATTATCAAAGTTCTCAATTTCATTTGAAATTGAGAGGGAGACGTACCCACACGCGAGGACGACGTGGGGAACTTCCTTACCAAATCTCTGCGTATCGTATTCTTACCTTACTCCTCTTTACGTTTTAAAACTGTTTTCGCAATTTCAGTTAGTGTGTGGTGATTGTTCCTGTTGCAAGACAGCAGTGGCAAGAAAACTTTTAATCAAACTCCATTGCTGTTTATCATCGATCACATACACACCAACTGTTTGACAAAACGGTTAGCTAGACTTTATTCATTGGAAATAGACTTTAATGATAAGTGCATTCAATTAGTTAAAATTCTGGTGTGAATTGTTTCTGTCATTCTCATTAAAATCCAGCAATTAAACTTGTGTGTCCGGCTTTCTAGTAGCGGTTCAGAATAGACGGAAGTCGATTCGGGACTGATTTTTCCGCCAACTTTGAAAACTCTGATAAAATTTCAAATCCGTTAAATTTCAAAGAGGTGATCTATTCACCCCCCCCCCGATCACTAGCCACACCGTCTAACAAGTGGTATCAGAGCGCCGGTTCGCTGGTGCTCTGTGGCTGCCTGTAACAGTATGGATTCTGAACCAAAGGGGGCGTATAATAGAGCGCCTATTTTCAACGGTGAAAATTACGGCTACTGGAAAGACTGCATGCGAGTTCATATAAATTCTGTGGATAGGCTAGTATGGGCTGCCATTGAAAACGGTCCGTTTCAAATTACTATGACTAATGCAGCTGGCGCCATAGTACCTAAACCAGAAGATGATTGGAATGAGAAAGATGAGAAAAAGTGGTCGTGTGATTGGAGAGCTCGAAACATGTTAATTTCAGCACTTGGTGTTGATGAGTATTATCGAGTATCCCATTGCACGACAGCTAAAGAAATGTGGGACGCTTTAGAAGTTGCCCATGAGGGTACTACTGAAGTAAAACAGTCCCGCATTAACACACTCAATCAAGAGTTTGAGCTCTTTCGCATGAAACAAGGAGAATCCATCTCCGACATGCAAAAGAGATTCACTCATCTAACTAACCGATTGAATGCTCTTGGAAAACCTATTTCCAATGAAAGTGCTACTAATAAAATTCTCAGGTGTCTTAGCAGGGAGTGGCAACCTAAAGTAACAGCAATCAAGGAAGCCAACGATCTAACAAGACTTACCATTACAACTTTGTTTGGAAAGCTGGAAGAACATCAGCAAGCATTGGAAAGTCTTGAAAAATATGAGAACAAAAGTAAGAAGGAAAAGGAGAAGAAAAGAGACAAAGAGGGAGAGAAGAAGCCAATAGCTCTTGTGGCCTCTAGCTCTAAGTCCTCACGAAAAGAGCAAAGCGACAATGATTCAAGTAGTGACAAAGACTCGGATGATGAGGAAATGGGACTGTTTGTAAGGAGATACAATAGATTCATTCGAAAGAATGGAGTCAAGCATTCCGACAAAAATCTCATGAAGTTTCGAAAACAATCTACAAATTCGAAACAAGAAGAGAACAAGAAGAGTAGAGGAAGAGGATCCTGTTTTAATTGTGGTAAATCTGGACATTATAAAACGGATTGCCCTATAAAGTATAAGGATCAAAGAAAGGATTCACCAAAAGGGTACAGCAAACAAAGAAGAGCGTACATTGCATGGGAAAGTGATAGCGATTCATCAAGCACACAAAGCTCAAGCGATGATGATGAAGCAGCAAATCTGTGCCTTATGGCTCACAAAAAAAATCTGTCCTACCACAAGAAGAAAAACAATGACAAAAAGGTAAAACAAGCCTACTACAATAATTTCTCTTCTATGTCTTTTTGGAACTAAAAATAGCTTTTGAAAAACTGCATAACGAAGCTGTAGATGCTTTTAAAAGACTATCTTCCGACAAACATATTTTTCATTTTTGGAAGGTAAAGTAAACAAAGCTGAAATTGAGTTAGAAGCGTTAAAAGCTAGTATTGCAGAAAATTCAAAAATTATTGACATTGACGGATGTAGTAGAGTTAGGTATTGTGACGCTTGTTATATTTGGCAAAAAGAGGTAAACACTCTTAAGGTCAAATTAGAGAAAGCGCTACAACCTAAAGTTACTTATGCCGTTGACCCCAAGTTGTTTAAGAAGTCATTGAATCCTCCATATGCAAAATACTCTTTTATTATAAAGGATTCAATGAACAAGAAACAACAAACACATCATCATGGTCTATGTCATTATTGTTGCCATGCTGGCCATACCATTGAGAAATGCAAATTTAGGAGATTTCTTGTCCCTAAAGGCATTTATCAATGGAAGCCAAAAGGCAACCATGTTAGCACTTACCCACTTGGACCCAATGAAAATTGGGTACCAACTTCTCTCTTTTGATGTTGTAGGATGAGTGCCTTGCCTCCGCAGATAGAAGGTGGTTTCTTGACAGCGGCTGCTCGAGGCACATGACCGGTGACATATCGCTCTTTATAGACTTCAAGGCAAAGAAGAAGGGATATGTCACTTATGGAGACAACAACAAAGGAGCTATACTCGGCAAAGGTAGTGTAGGTAATCCCTCCACCACTACTATTTCAAATGTCCATTTAGTTGAGGGACTTAAACACAATTTGTTAAGCATAAGTCAACTATGCGACATGGGCTATAAAGTGTCGTTTACAAAAACTTGCTGCATAATTGAACATGTTGAACAAAACATTGTGTTTAAGGGTGTAAGAGTAAACAATATCTATATGCTTGACTTGTTTGATGTACCTTTAACAAATACTAAATGTCTAGTCACCTTGAATGATGATTCTTGGCTTTGGCATAGACGTTTAGCGCATGTTAACTTCGATTTGCTAAATAAGGTTGTATCTAAGGATCTAGTAGTCGGTCTACCAAAAATAAAATTTTCAAAAGACCACCTATGTGACGCGTGCCAAATGGGAAAGCAAACAAGGTGTCTTTTAAATCAAAAAATGTAATTTCAACTTCACGACCCCTTGAGCTTCTCCATATGGACCTCTTTGGACCTTCTAGGACAAAGAGCCTAGGTGGAAATTACTATGGCTTTGTAATAATTGATGACTACTCTAGATTCACTTGGACTATATTCCTTCATAGCAAAGATGAAACTTTTTCTGCTTTTAAAAATTTTGCAAATCTGTCCCAAAACAAAATGAATTCCAAAATAGTTACAATTCGTAGCGATCATGGTGGTGAGTTTCAAAATTACCACTTTGAGAAGTTTTGTGACAAGTATGGTATTGAGCATAACTTTTCAGCCCCTCGCACTCCACAACAAAATGGCGTTGTGGAGCGTAAAAATCGTGTTTTAGAGGAGTTGGCAAGAACAATGCTTAATGAGGGTGGATTACCAAAATACTTTTGGGCTGATGCTGTCAGCACAGCCTGTTATGTTCTAAACAGAATCTCAATTCGCCCTATTTTAAACAAAACTCCTTATGAACTTTTGAAAGGAAGAAAACCAAACTTGTCACATCTTCACGTATTCGGTCGTAAATGTTTTGTTTTGAATAACGGTAAGGAAAACATTGGGAAGTTTGATGCAAAAGCGGATGAAGGTATCTTTCTTGGTTACTCACTGTCAAGTAAAGCATATAGAGTGTATAATAAGCGTTTACTTACTGTTGAAGAATCTGTTCATGTTTCTTTTGATGAGTCTTATCCGAAAAATGTCGGAAAAGGTATTTCTTTTGATGACGCAGGTGTATCTACAGAAGACATACTCAAGGAAGCTGTTGAGGAAACTGATCAGTCCAAAACAGCTGCCCATGAGAAGGAGGAAGATACTAGTCATGAAGAAATTGAGGAAGAAAAGACAGCTGAAGTGAATGATCTTCCAACAGCTTGGAGATCCTCAAAAGACCATCCCATTGACAACATCTTGGGAGACATTTCAAAGGGAGTAATGACTCGTTCTAAGATAAGTAATTTTTGTTCTCACTTCGCGTTTGTTTCACAAGTAGAACCTAAGAATGCCAAAGAGGCCTTGATTGATGAATTTTGGCTAATGGCCATGCAAGAAGAGCTTAATCAATTTAAAAGAAATGACGTTTGGGAAATTGTCCCTCGTCCGCGAGATCATCATATCATAGGCACTAAGTGGGTTTTAGGAACAAGCTTGATGAAAACGGAGTGATTACTAGGAACAAGGCACGTTTAGTAGCACAAGGGTATAACCAAGAGGAGGGCATAGACTATGAGGAAACTTATGCTCCAGTTGCTCGCCTTGAAGCTATACGTCTTTTGCTTGCCTATGCGTGTTCTAAGGATTTTAAGCTTTACCAAATGGACGTAAAGAGTGCCTTTCTCAATGGTGTCATAAATGAAGAAGTATATGTTTCACAACCTCCTGGTTTTGAAAATGCTGAAAATCCAGATCATGTTTACAAATTAAAACGAGCTTTGTATGGTCTTAAACAAGCCCCTCGGGTTTGGTATGAAAGGCTTAGCAAATTCCTAATTGATCATGGATATTCAAGAGGTAAAGTGGACAATACTCTCTTTATTAAACACAAAGGGAAGCACATTCTTTTAGTTCAAGTTTATGTCGACGATATTATATTTGGTTCAACTAACATACACTTGGTCGAAGAATTTTCTAAGGTTATGCAGGGTGAATTTGAGATGAGTCTAATGGGGGAGCTGAACTACTTCTTAGGACTGCAAATAAAGCAACTTGATGAGGGTACAGCAGTATGTCAAACAAAATACTGCAGAGAACTACTCAAGCGCTTTGGAATGAATGACTCAAAATCAATCGACACCCCAATGCCTACCAACGGAAATCTAGATAAGGATGAGCACGGTAAGTGTGTAGATGTCAAAAGGTTCAGAGGTATGATTGGATCTCTCTTGTATCTTTCTGCTTCTAGACCTGACATCATGTTTAGTGTTTGTATGTGTGCACGCTATCAATCAAATCCTAAGGAATCGCACCTAAAAGCGGTGAAGCGCATATTTAGATATCTTCACGGAACACCTAAATATGGGCTTTGGTATTCCAAAGGAAGTGATTGTAGCTTAGTAGGGTACTCCGATTCTGATTTTGCTGGCTGCAAATCAGATAGGAAAAGCACAAGTGGTACATGTCACCTGTTTTCAAACTCCTTGGTCAGTTGGCATAGCAAAAAGCAAGTTTCTGTGGCTTTGTCAACTGCAGAGGCAGAATACGTTGCAGCCGGTAGTTGTTGCGCTCAGATATTATGGCTGAAACAGCAACTACAAGACTTCAACATTCAACTCAAACGTATTCCTATCAAATGTGACAACACTAGTGCCATAAACCTTACTAAAAACCCTGTTTTACACTCACGCACTAAACACATAGAGATTAGACATCATTTCCTTCGTGATCATGTTGAAAAAGAAGACGTTGTCTTTGAGCACGTTGATTCCAAAAATCAGCTTGCTGATATTTTCACTAAACCGTTGGCAACGGAACCTTTCTTGAACATTCGTCGCGAATTGGGAATCTTAGATCTTTCTCAATTGATGTCATAAGCATGTTACCTCTTAATTATATTATGCCTCACCATGGTATATAAGAGCTGTTTTAGATGTCAATTATCCATCACAAGAGTTCTCCAACAGAGGTAATATCAATCCTTTCTATAATTTTCTTATTGCTAAGTGATTGTGTATGTTAGAACAAACGTTCTTACTCTAGTTGATATAAAATTTGATTGCATATACTCCTTGTCTATATTGTGTGCACATTAACAATCTGACTTCTGAATCTCTGTTGAGCGTAATCATCATGACATAGTGCATAATGCATATTCATACTGCATTAAAATTCATTAAAAGCTAGTTCAGCATCAGTATGCATCGACACAAACGAAGCATGCATCGACCCATACATTCTGAAATTCAAATTTTTTAAAAACTGCTTCAGGATGCATCGATGCATCCATCGCATGTATCGATACACATGCCAATTGTGAATATTTGGCATCGACGCATGACCATCTCCATCGATACATACTGATGCTATCTGAATTAAATGCATTTCTTTCTCTCTCATGCATCGACACATCAGCCAATCATATCACTTCCTATCTCAAGACTTCATATCATCTGCCCTCAAAAACCCCAAAACCAGTGGCTAACCCTAATCCTCCTCATCTTCACTCTCTCTCTAAAACCCTAAATCTCACATCACCATGCCTCCACGCACTATTCCAGTCAGAGCCAAAGGAAAAGGAAAGGGAAGGAAACAGCCGGTACATCTCAGCAACCACCAGACGTTCCTTCAAATGCCTTAGAGCTACTTCATCCTGCTGTTGCTGCTGAATTTGAGGAATCCTTCAAGACAAGGTTAGTCATGAAACCTCACGTCTTTGATAAAACAGATGCTATTCACCTACACCTAAATGAAGTGGTTGAACTCTTACATGCACAAAGACTTGGGTCGTTTCTGTCCACAAAGGATGATTATCATGAGGATTTCATTCGGGTCTTTTATGCTGGCTTACAAACTGGTAGAGGCTATATGTTCCGGTGTTCTATCGGAGTCAGAACATATACCTTTGAAGCCTCTGATTGGGAAACGGTATTTCAAATGCCGCCTCCGTCGATGGCTTTCAAGTGCTGGCATGACCTGCATTTTGATCCTGAATTTGACATGAAGGACTTTACTCCATCTATCCTAAAGATAGACAGACCGTTGAGTGATGATGAACACGTCACGTCTGGTATGATCAAGCAAACTCCGCGTATTCTTCACTGGATTATTACACATATTCTGCGTCCAACAAACAGTGGACATTCGCGGTTGGACAGGCCCTGCATACATCTTCTCTACATTTTGCAAAATAAGGTGCTCTTAAATTGGGCTAATTACTTTGTAAAACGTCTATTTTTCGTGCGAGACAGCTCCAAGAATGTGGCTCTAGGTTATGCCTCTCAAATAATGAAAATTCTTAAGTTTTGGAAAGTTGCAATACCTATTGTTCCTCTCCTATCTCCATCTGCTGCTCAAGAGTTTGACTCTGCCACTCTATCGCATATGGGATATCGGTGGGACAAGGACCGCAAATGTTTCTATTTCTTCGAAAGAAAATCCAAAACCAGAATTTACAACTTTGACGTGCCCTCGGAACGCATCCATGTTGCTGAAGATCAGCCTGATGAAGAAATGCAGGATGCGGCTGAAACAGATGCACCACAAGCTGAGGCCAATGCTGGTTGGGGTGATTGGGTGCCACGAAGGTGGTCTCCTACCAACTATGTACCTGAACCTACAGCCCCTCCATTCTCCGGTGGTACTTCAGCCTCAACACCAAATGCGGACATCACTCATATGCTTCAACAGATGGAAATTGTCAACAAAGAACGCCATGAAGAAGCACGGTACTGGCATGTTCAACAATCTGAATGGCACAACGAGCATCGGGACTGGCATGATGAGCATACACGGATGTATCAGAATCAACACGCTTGGCACCAAGACTTGGTTAAATGGCATCAGGTTTTCTACAACGAAATGTCCGGCTTTATGGACGACTGCCGTGAAAATCCTGGTATTATGGAAAGCTTTAGAAGCATTGAAGTTCAGAACCGATTTAGGCAATACTCCTTCATGGGCCAAAATCCAGACACAATGCCTCCTCCTCCGCCTCCGCCAAGCTACAGAGATCCTGACAGACATGATGAGGAGTCCTGTGGTGGCCACAATCCAAATTAACCAACCATCTTTTCATCTCACTGCATTTCATTTCATATTGCTCAAGTTTTAGTTTGTTGCACAATATATGGTTTAGCTTATGTAACTTTTAAACTCGTTTGTATCTTTAAAATGCTTCTCTATTTCTGTTTATCTCTATTGTTATTGCCCTTATTCGTCATTCTTTGTGAATGATTCTTTACTTGAAGCTTCATTCTTTGTGATTGATAGCCTGTTATCCTTTTTTTGCCATGTCCTGCTACACTATGCTACCTTGATGATTCTGTTTCTTCCTCTTTTTGATGTTGACAAAGGGGGAGAAAATGCAGATATGCACAAACTCAGGGGAGTATCACACATCTTGCCAAGAATTTGCCATCATCAAAAAGGGGGAGTTTGTGAGAAAATTCTCTACCTTGAATTAATTTTTAATGATAGCAAATTGTGTGATCATCATCCAAATGTTGGTTGTGCATTACATTACATGATACATTTGTGTTTTATTATGTTTTTCATCCCACTCTATTGTTGCATAACTATACATATAGACCTACATTGATACTTTCCTTAAAATAACAATTAAAATGCATTTTGTGTCAGTATGCATCAATACATAAGCCTCTGCATCGATACATACAGCATGTGATAAATCACAAAACATTTTTGTTCAGTATGCATCGATGCATACGAGTCATGCATCAATACATGAAAGGCAAAAGACTCTATGCATCGATCCACACGATCCCTGCATCGATACATGACTAATTGAAACAGCCTGTGTATCAATACATACGCATCAGGCATCGATACATACTAGTGAAATAATCACATGCATCGATACACACGACTTTTGCATCGATACATGATTAATCAATTTCACCAAAATTCACATATCTTACAGTACGCATCGATGCACACTCTTATGTATCAATACATAAACCTGTTTTGTGGTATAACAGTAACTGTTTTGCAGCATATATAAGACAGGTTATAACAGCAGTGCAAGACACGAATTCATTGAGGAAAACAATTGAACACAAGATCAAAAGCAGTGTTGGAGCAATTGTTTGAGAGCAATTAGAAACCTGAAAGAGACTTCATCTTCTTCATCTTCTCAATCACTTCTCTTCAAGAACATTTACACATAACCATTCTTGTTCTTTGGATTAAAGAAGCATCGAGATAACGTTCAATGGTACGATCAACGATCTAGCTGTGGTTTGCAGTGGAACGATCGAGGATCTAGCTGAGTTGAAGATTGAAGGGGGTTTCTAGGAAAAACCTACTGGTTTGTCCTTCAAGAACTGGAGTGTTCTTGAGGGTTTGGGAGTCACGTTTGCAGAACATATTCAGCCGCAGCGTTGCGTTTGGAGATCGGGGGATTTCGCAAGCAGGTCGTGGAACCGGTGAATTGTTTGCAATTTCGTGCAGAAAAATCTTGATCGTGCTCAGATCAAGTGAAGGTTCATACAAAAGAGGTTCTTAGAGTTTAGAATTCTGTCTTTGTATCATAACCTTGTATCAATGGATTCGGCAAAAATTGATTATCAAAGTTCTCAATTTCATTTGAAATTGAGAGGGAGACGTACCCACACGCGAGGACGACGTGGGGAACTTCCTTACCAAATCTCTGCGTATCGTATTCTTACCTTACTCCTCTTTACGTTTTAAAACTGTTTTCGCAATTTCAGTTAGTGTGTGGTGATTGTTCCTGTTGCAAGACAGCAGTGGCAAGAAACTTTTAATCAAACTCCATTGCTGTTTATCATCGATCACATACACACCAACTGTTTGACAAAACGGTTAGCTAGACTTTATTCATTGGAAATAGACTTTAATGATAAGTGCATTCAATTAGTTAAAATTCTGGTGTGAATTGTTTCTGTCATTCTCATTAAAATCCAGCAATTAAACTTGTGTGTCCGGCTTTCTAGTAGCGGTTCAGAATAGACGGAAGTCGATTCGGGACTGATTTTTCCGCCAACTTTGAAAACTCTGATAAAATTTCAAATCCGTTAAATTTCAAAGAGGTGATCTATTCACCCCCCCCTCTCGATCACTAGCCACACCGTCTAACAAGTGGTATCAGAGCGCCGGTTCGCTGGTGCTCTGTGGCTGCCTGTAACAGTATGGATTCTGAACCAAAGGGGGCGTATAATAGAGCGCCTATTTTCAACGGTGAAAATTACGGCTACTGGAAAGACTGCATGCGAGTTCATATAAATTCTGTGGATAGGCTAGTATGGGCTGCCATTGAAAACGGTCCGTTTCAAATTACTATGACTAATGCAGCTGGCGCCATAGTACCTAAACCAGAAGATGATTGGAATGAGAAAGATGAGAAAAAGTGGTCGT
Source organism: Lathyrus oleraceus (assembly GCF_024323335.1). Classification (NCBI taxonomy): domain Eukaryota; kingdom Viridiplantae; phylum Streptophyta; class Magnoliopsida; order Fabales; family Fabaceae; genus Lathyrus; species Lathyrus oleraceus. Next base: position 28,248 of record NW_026113062.1, read on the forward strand.
GTGATTGGAGAGCTCGAAACATGTTAATTTCAGCACTTGGTGTTGATGAGTATTATCGAGTATCCCATTGCACGACAGCTAAAGAAATGTGGGACGCTTTAGAAGTTGCCCATGAGGGTACTACTGAAGTAAAACAGTCCCGCATTAACACACTCAATCAAGAGTTTGAGCTCTTTCGCATGAAACAAGGAGAATCCATCTCCGACATGCAAAAGAGATTCACTCATCTAACTAACCGATTGAATGCTCTTGGAAAACCTATTTCCAATGAAAGTGCTACTAATAAAATTCTCAGGTGTCTTAGCAGGGAGTGGCAACCTAAAGTAACAGCAATCAAGGAAGCCAACGATCTAACAAGACTTACCATTACAACTTTGTTTGGAAAGCTGGAAGAACATCAGCAAGCATTGGAAAGTCTTGAAAAATATGAGAACAAAAGTAAGAAGGAAAAGGAGAAGAAAAGAGACAAAGAGGGAGAGAAGAAGCCAATAGCTCTTGTGGCCTCTAGCTCTAAGTCCTCACGAAAAGAGCAAAGCGACAATGATTCAAGTAGTGACAAAGACTCGGATGATGAGGAATGGGACTGTTTGTAAGGAGATACAATAGATTCATTCGAAAGAATGGAGTCAAGCATTCCGACAAAAATCTCATGAAGTTTCGAAAACAATCTACAAATTCGAAACAAGAAGAGAACAAGAAGAGTAGAGGAAGAGGATCCTGTTTTAATTGTGGTAAATCTGGACATTATAAAACGGATTGCCCTATAAAGTATAAGGATCAAAGAAGGATTCACCAAAAGGGTACAGCAAACAAAGAAGAGCGTACATTGCATGGGAAAGTGATAGCGATTCATCAAGCACACAAAGCTCAAGCGATGATGATGAAGCAGCAAATCTGTGCCTTATGGCTCACAAAAAAAATCTGTCCTACCACAAGAAGAAAAACAATGACAAAAAGGTAAAACAAGCCTACTACAATAATTTCTCTTCTATGTCTTTTTTGGAACTAAAAATAGCTTTTGAAAAACTGCATAACGAAGCTGTAGATGCTTTTAAAAGACTATCTTCCGACAAACATATTTTTCATTTTTGAAGGTAAAGTAAACAAAGCTGAAATTGAGTTAGAAGCGTTAAAAGCTAGTATTGCAGAAAATTCAAAAATTATTGACATTGACGGATGTAGTAGAGTTAGGTATTGTGACGCTTGTTATATTTGGCAAAAAGAGGTAAACACTCTTAAGGTCAAATTAGAGAAAGCGCTACAACCTAAAGTTACTTATGTCGTTGACCCCAAGTTGTTTAAGAAGTCATTGAATCCTCCATATGCAAAATACTCTTTTATTATAAAGGATTCAATGAACAAGAAACAACAAACACATCATCATGGTCTATGTCATTATTGTTGCCATGCTGGCCATACCATTGAGAAATGCAAATTTAGGAGATTTCTTGTCCCTAAAGGCATTTATCAATGGAAGCCAAAAGGCAACCATGTTAGCACTTACCCACTTGGACCCAATGAAAATTGGGTACCAACTTCTCTCTTTTGATGTTGTAGGATGAGTGCCTTGCCTCCGCAGATAGAAGTGGTTTCTTGACAGCGGCTGCTCGAGGCACATGACCGGTGACATATCGCTCTTTATAGACTTCAAGGCAAAGAAGAAGGGATATGTCACTTATGGAGACAACAACAAAGGAGCTATACTCGGCAAAGGTAGTGTAGGTAATCCCTCCACCACTACTATTTCAAATGTCCATTTAGTTGAGGGACTTAAACACAATTTGTTAAGCATAAGTCAACTATGCGACATGGGCTATAAAGTGTCGTTTACAAAAACTTGCTGCATAATTGAACATGTTGAACAAAACATTGTGTTTAAGGGTGTAAGAGTAAACAATATCTATATGCTTGACTTGTTTGATGTACCTTAACAAATACTAAATGTCTAGTCACCTTGAATGATGATTCTTGGCTTTGCATAGACGTTTAGCGCATGTTAACTTCGATTTGCTAAATAAGGTTGTATCTAAGGATCTAGTAGTCGGTCTACCAAAAATAAAATTTTCAAAAGACCACCTATGTGACGCGTGCCAAATGGAAAGCAAACAAGGGTGTCTTTTAAATCAAAAAATGTAATTTCAACTTCACGACCCCTTGAGCTTCTCCATATGGACCTCTTTGGACCTTCTAGGACAAAGAGCCTAGGTGGAAATTACTATGGCTTTGTAATAATGGATGACTACTCTAGATTCACTTGGACTATATTCCTTCATAGCAAAGATGAAACTTTTTCTGCTTTTAAAAATTTTGCAAATCTGTCCCAAAACAAAATGAATTCCAAAATAGTTACAATTCGTAGCGATCATGGTGGTGAGTTTCAAAATTACCACTTTGAGAAGTTTTGTGACAAGTATGGTATTGAGCATAACTTTTCAGCCCCTCGCACTCCACAACAAAATGGCGTTGTGGAGCGTAAAAATCGTGTTTTAGAGGAGTTGGCAAGAACAATGCTTAATGAGGGTGGATTACCAAAATACTTTTGGGCTGATGCTGTCAGCACAGCCTGTTATGTTCTAAACAGAATCTCAATTCGCCCTATTTTAAAACAAAACTCCTTATGAACTTTTGAAAGGAAGAAAACCAAACTTGTCACATCTTCACGTATTCGGTCGTAAATGTTTTGTTTTGAATAACGGTAAGGAAAACATTGGGAAGTTTGATGCAAAAGCGGATGAAGGTATCTTTCTTGGTTACTCAATGTCAAGTAAAGCATATAGAGTGTATAATAAGCGTTTACTTACTGTTGAAGAATCTGTTCATGTTTCTTTTGATGAGTCTTATCCGAAAAATGTCGGAAAAGGTATTTCTTTTGATGACGCAGGTGTATCTACAGAAGACATACTCAAGGAAGCTGTTGAGGAAACTGATCAGTCCAAAACAGCTGCCCATGAGAAGGAGGAAGATACTAGTCATGAAGAAATTGAGGAAGAAAAGACAGCTGAAGTGAATGATCTTCCAACAGCTTGGAGATCCTCAAAAGACCATCCCATTGACAACATCTTGGGAGACATTTCAAAGGGAGTAATGACTCGTTCTAAGATAAGTAATTTTTGTTCTCACTTCGCGTTTGTTTCACAAGTAGAACCTAAGAATGCCAAAGAGGCCTTGATTGATGAATTTTGGCTAATGGCCATGCAAGAAGAGCTTAATCAATTTAAAGAAATGACGTTTGGGAAATTGTCCCTCGTCCGCGAGATCATCATATCATAGGCACTAAGTGGGTTTTTAGGAACAAGCTTGATGAAAACGGAGTGATTACTAGGAACAAGGCACGTTTAGTAGCACAAGGGTATAACCAAGAGGAGGGCATAGACTATGAGGAAACTTATGCTCCAGTTGCTCGCCTTGAAGCTATACGTCTTTTGCTTGCCTATGCGTGTTCTAAGGATTTTAAGCTTTACCAAATGGACGTAAAGAGTGCCTTTCTCAATGGTGTCATAAATGAAGAAGTATATGTTTCACAACCTCCTGGTTTTGAAAATGCTGAAAATCCAGATCATGTTTACAAATTAAAACGAGCTTTGTATGGTCTTAAACAAGCCCCTCGGGTTTGGTATGAAAGGCTTAGCAAATTCCTAATTGATCATGGATATTCAAGAGGTAAAGTGGACAATACTCTCTTTATTAAACACAAAGGGAAGCACATTCTTTTAGTTCAAGTTTATGTCGACGATATTATATTTGGTTCAACTAACATACACTTGGTCGAAGAATTTTCTAAGGTTATGCAGGGTGAATTTGAGATGAGTCTAATGGGGGAGCTGAACTACTTCTTAGGACTGCAAATAAAGCAACTTGATGAGGGTACAGCAGTATGTCAAACAAAATACTGCAGAGAACTACTCAAGCGCTTTGGAATGAATGACTCAAAATCAATCGACACCCCAATGCCTACCAACGGAAATCTAGATAAGGATGAGCACGGTAAGTGTGTAGATGTCAAAAGGTTCAGAGGTATGATTGGATCTCTCTTGTATCTTTCTGCTTCTAGACCTGACATCATGTTTAGTGTTTGTATGTGTGCACGCTATCAATCAAATCCTAAGGAATCGCACCTAAAAGCGGTGAAGCGCATATTTAGATATCTTCACGGAACACCTAAATATGGGCTTTGGTATTCCAAAGGAAGTGATTGTAGCTTAGTAGGGTACTCCGATTCTGATTTTGCTGGCTGCAAATCAGATAGGAAAAGCACAAGTGGTACATGTCACCTGTTTTCAAACTCCTTGGTCAGTTGGCATAGCAAAAAGCAAGTTTCTGTGGCTTTGTCAACTGCAGAGGCAGAATACGTTGCAGCCGGTAGTTGTTGCGCTCAGATATTATGGCTGAAACAGCAACTACAAGACTTCAACATTCAACTCAACGTATTCCTATCAAATGTGACAACACTAGTGCCATAAACCTTACTAAAAACCCTGTTTTACACTCACGCACTAAACACATAGAGATTAGACATCATTTCCTTCGTGATCATGTTGAAAAAGAAGACGTTGTCTTTGAGCACGTTGATTCCAAAAATCAGCTTGCTGATATTTTCACTAAACCGTTGGCAACGGAACCTTTCTTCAACATTCGTCGCGAATTGGGAATCTTAGATCTTTCTCAATTGATGTCATAAGCATGTTACCTCTTAATTATATTATGCCTCACCATGGTTATAAGAGCTGTTTTAGATGTCAATTATCCATCACAAGAGTTCTCCAACAGAGGTAATATCAATCCTTTCTATAATTTTCTTATTGCTAAGTGATTGTGTATGTTAGAACAAATGTTCTTACTCTAGTTGATATAAAATTTGATTGCATATACTCCTGTCTATATTGTGTGCACATTAACAATCTGACTTCTGAATCTCTGTTGAGCATAATCATCATGACATAGTGCATAATGCATATTCATACTGCATTAAAATCATTAAAAGCTAGTTCAGCATCAGTATGCATCGACACAAACGAAGCATGCATCGACCCATACATTCTGAAATTCAAATTTTTAAAAACTGCTTCAGGATGCATCGATGCATCCAGCGCATGTATCGATACACATGCCAATTGTGAATATTTGGCATCGACGCATGACCATCTCCATCGATACATACTGATGCTATCTGAATTAAATGCATTTCTTTCTCTCTCATGCATCGACACATCAGCCAATCATATCACTTCCTATCTCAAGACTTCATATCATCTGCCCTCAAAAACCCCAAAACCAGTGGCTAACCCTAATCCTCCTCATCTTCACTCTCTCTCTAACACCCTAAATCTCACATCACCATGCCTCCACGCACTATTCCAGTCAGAGCCAAAGGAAAAGGAAAGGGAAAGGAAATAGCCGGTACATCTCAGCAACCACCAGACGTTCCTTCAAATGCCTTAGAGCTACTTCATCCTGCTGTTGCTGCTGAATTTGAGGAATCCTTCAAGACAAGGTTAGTCATGAAACCTCACGTCTTTGATAAAATAGATGCTATTCACCTACACCTAAATGAAGTGGTTGAACTCTTACATGCACAAAGACTTGGGTCGTTTCTGTCCACAAAGGATGATTATCATGAGGATTTCATTCGGGTCTTTTATGCTGGCTTACAAACTGGTAGAGGCTATATGTTCCGGTGTTCTATCGGAGTCAGAACATATACCTTTGAAGCCTCTGATTGGGAAACGGTATTTCAATGCCGCCTCCGTCGATGGCTTTCAAGTGCTGGCATGACCTGCATTTTGATCCTGAATTTGACATGAAGGACTTTACTCCATCTATCCTAAAGATAGACAGACCGTTGAGTGATGATGAACACGTCACGTCTGGTATGATCAAGCAAACTCCGCGTATTCTTCACTGGATTATTACACATATTCTGCGTCCAACAAACAGTGGACATCGCGGTTGGACAGGCCCTGCAAACATCTTCTCTACATTTTGCAAAATAAGGTGCTCTTAAATTGGGCTAATTACTTTGTAAAACGTCTATTTTTCGTGCGAGACAGCTCCAAGAATGTGGCTCTAGGTTATGCCTCTCAATAATGAAAATTCTTAAGTTTTGGAAAGTTGCAATACCTATTGTTCCTCTCCTATCTCCATCTGCTGCTCAAGAGTTTGACTCTGCCACTCTCTCGCATATGGGATATCGGTGGGACAAGGACTGCAAATGTTTCTATTTCTTCGAAAGAAAATCCAAAACCAGAATTTACAACTTTGACGTGCCCTCGGAACGCATCCATGTTGCTGAAGATCAGCCTGATGAAGAAATGCAGGATGCGGCTGAAACAGATGCACCACAAGCTGAGGCCAATGCTGGTTGGGGTGATTGGGTTCCACGAAGGTGGTCTCCTACCAACTATGTACCTGAACCTACAGCCCCTCCATTCTCCGGTGGTACTTCAGCCTCAACACCAAATGCGGACATCACTCATATGCTTCAACAGATGGAAATTGTCAACAAAGAACGCCATGAAGAAGCACGGTACTGGCATGTTCAACAATCTGAATGGCACAACGAGCATCGGGACTGGCATGATGAGCATACACGGATGTATCAGAATCAACACGCTTGGCACCAAGACTTGGTTAAATGGCATCAGGTTTCTACAACGAAATGTCCGGCTTTATGGACGACTGCCGTGAAAATCCTGGTATTATGGAAAGCTTTAGAAGCATTGAAGTTCAGAACCGATTTAGGCATACTCCTTCATGGGCCAAAATCCAGACACAATGCCTCCTCCTCCGCCTCCGCCAAGCTACAGAGATCCTGACAGACATGATGAGGAGTCCTGTGGTGGCCACAATCCAAATTAACCAACCATCTTTTCATCTCACTGCATTTCATTTCATATTGCTCAAGTTTTAGTTTGTTGGCACAATATATGGTTTAGCTTATGTAACTTTTAAACTCGTTTGTATCTTTAAAATGCTTCTCTATTTCTGTTTATCTCTATTGTTATTGCCCTTATTCGTCATTCTTTGTGAATGATTCTTTACTTTGAAGCTTCATTCTTTGTGATTGATAGCCTGTTATCCTTTTTTGCCATGTCCTGCTACACTATGCTACCTTGATGATTCTGTTTCTTCCTCTTTTTGATGTTGACAAAGGGGGAGAAAATACAGATATGCACAAACTCAGGGGGAGTATCACACATCTTGCCAAGAATTTGCCATCATCAAAAGGGGAGTTTGTGAGAAAATTCTCTACCTTGAATTAATTTTTAATGATAGCAAATTGTGTGATCATCATCCAAATGTTGGTTGTGCATTACATTACATGATACATTTGTGTTTTATTATGTTTTTCATCCCACTCTATTGTTGCATAACTATACATATAGACCTACATTGAACTTTCCTTAAAATAACAATTAAAATGCATTTTGTGTCAGTATGCATCAATACATAAGCCTCTGCATCGATACATACAGCATGTGATAAATCACAAAACATTTTGTTCAGTATGCATCGATGCATACGAGTCATGCATCAATACATGAAAGGCAAAAGACTCTATGCATCGATCCACACGATCCCTGCATCGATACATGACTAATTGAAACAGCCTGTGTATCAATACATATACGCATCAGCATCGATACATACTAGTGAAATATCACATGCATCGATACACACGACTTTTGCATCGATACATGATTATCAATTTCACCAAAATTTCAACATAGCTTACAGTACGCATCGATACACACTCTTATGTATCAATACATAAACCTGTTTTGTGGTATAACAGTAACTGTGTTGCAGCAGATATAAAACAGGTTTAAACAGCAGTGGCAAGACACGAATCATTGAGGAAAAAACAATGGAACACAAGATCAAAGCGTGTTGGAGCAATTGTTTGAGAGCAATTAAACCTGAAAGAGACTTCATCTTCTTCATCTTCTCAATCACTTCTCTTCAAGAACATTAACACATAACCATTCTTGTTCTTTGGATTAAAGAAGCATCGAATAACGGTTCAGTGGTACGATCAAGGATCTAGCTGTGGTTTGCAGTGGAACGATCGAGGATCTAGCTGAGTTGAAGATTGAAGGGGGTTTCTAGGAAAACCTACTGGTTTGTCCTTCAAGAACTGAGTGTTCTTGAGGGTTTGGGAGTCACGTTTGCAGAACATATTCAGCCGCAGCGTTGCGTTTGGAGATCGGGGGATTTCGCAAGCAGGTCGTGGAACCGGGAATTGTTTGCAATTCGTGCAGAAAATCTTGATCGTGCTCAGATCAAGTGAAGGTTCATACAAGAAGAGGTTCTGTAGAGTTTAGAATTCTGTCTTTGTATCATAACCTTGTATCAACGGATTCGGCAAAAATTGATATCAAAGTTCTCATTTCATTTGAAATTGAGAGGGAGACGTACCCACACGCGAGGACGACGTGGGGACTTCCATTAACCAAATCTCTGCGTATCGTATTCCTTACCTTACTCCTCTTTACGTTTAAAACTGTTTTAGCAATTCAGTCAGTGTGTGGTGGATTGTTCCCCTGTTGCAAGACAGCAGTGCAAGAAACTTTTAATCAAACCCATTCTGTTTATCATCGATCACATACACACCAACTGTTTGACAAACGGTTAGCTAGACTTTATTCATTGGAAATAGATTTAATGATAAGTGCATTCAATAGTTTAAAATCTGGTGGGAATTGTTTCTGTCATTCTCATTAAAATCCAGCAATTAACTTGTGTGTCGGCTTCTAGTAGCGGTTCAGAATAGACGGAAGTCGATTCGGGACTGATTTTTCCGCCAACTTTGAAAACTCTGATAAAATTTCAAATCCGTTAATTTCAAAGAGGTGATCTATTCACCCCCCCTCTCGATCACTAGCCACACCGTCTAACAAGTGGTATCAGAGCGCGGTTCTGGTGCTCTGTGGCTGCCTGTAACAGTATGGATTCTGAACCAAGGGGGCGTATATATAGAGCGCCTATTTTCAACGGGTGGAAATTACGGCTACTGGAAAGACTGCATGCGAGTTCATATAAATTCTGTGGATAGGCTAGTATGGGCTGCCATTGAAAACGGCGTTTCAAATTACTATGACTAATGCAGCTGGCGCCATAGTACCTAAACCAGAAGATGATTGGAATGAGAAAGATGAGAAAAAGTGGTCGTGTGATTGGAGAGCTCGAAACATGTTAATTTCAGCACTTGGTGTTGATGAGTATTATCGAGTATCCCATTGCACGACAGCTAAAGAAATGTGGGACGCTTTAGAAGTGCCCATGAGGGTACTACTGAAGTAAAACAGTCCCGCATTAACACACTCATCAAGAGTTGAGCTCTTTCGCATGAAACAAGGAGAATCCATCTCGACATGCAAAAGAGATTCACTCATCTAACTAACCGATTGAATGCTTGGAAAACCTATTTCCAATGAAAGTGCTACTAATAAATTCTCAGGTGTCTTAGCAGGGAGTGGCAACCTAAAGTAACAGCAATCAAGGAAGCCAACGATCTAACAAGACTACCATTACAACTTTGTTTGGAAAGCTGGAAGAACATCAGCAAGCATTGGAAAGTCTTGAAAAATATGAGAACAAAAGTAAGAAGGAAAAGGAGAAGAAAAGAGACAAAGAGGGAGAGAAGAAGCCAATAGCTCTTGTGGCCTCTAGCTCTAAGTCCTCACGAAAAGAGCAAAGCGACAATGATTCAAGTAGTGACAAAGACTCGGATGATGAGGAATGGGACTGTTTGTAAGGAGATACAATAGATTCATTCGAAAGAATGGAGTCAAGCATTCCGACAAAAATCTCATGAAGTTTCGAAAACAATCTACAAATTCAAAACAAGAAGAGAACAAGAAGAGTAGAGGAAGAGGATCCTGTTTTAATTGTGGTAAATCTGGACATTATGAAACGGATTGCCCTATAAAGTATAAGGATCAAAGAAAGGATTCATCAAAAGGGTACAGCAAACAAAGAAGAGCGTACATTGCATGGGAAAGTGATAGCGATTCATCAAGCACACAAAGCTCAAGCGATGATGATGAAGCAGCAAATCTGTGCCTTATGGCTCACAAAAAAAATCTGTCCTACCACAAGAAGAAAAACAATGACAAAAAGGTAAAACAAGCCTACTACAATAATTTCTCTTCTATGTTTTTTTTGGAACTAAAAATAGCTTTTGAAAAATGCACGAAGCTGTAGATGCTTTTAAAGACTATCTTCGACAAAATATTTTTCATTTTTGGAAGGTAAAGTAAACAAAGCTGAAATTGAGTTAGAAGCGTTAAAAGCTAGTTGCAGAAAATTCAAAAATTATTGACATTGACGGATGTAGTAGAGTTAGGTATTGTGACGCTTGTTATATTTGGCAAAAAGAGGTAAACACTCTTAAGGTCAAATTAGAGAAAGCGCTACAACCTAAAGTTACTTATGTCGTGACCCCAAGTTGTTTAAGAAGTCATTGAATCCTCATATGCAAAATACTCTTTTATTATAAAGGATTCAATGAACAAGAAACAACAAACACATCATCATGGTCTATGTCATTATTGTTGCCATGCTGGCCATACCATTGAGAAATGCAAATTTAGGAGATTTCTTGTCCCTAAAGGCATTTATCAATGGAAGCCAAAGGCAACCATGTTAGCACTTACCCACTTGGACCCAATGAAAATTGGGTACCAACTTCTCTCTTTTGATGTTGTAGGATGAGTGCCTTGCCTCCGCAGATAGAAGGTGGTTCTTGACAGCGGGAGCTCTCGAGGCACATGACCGGTGACATATCGCTCTTTATAGACTTCAAGGCAAAGAAGAAGGGATATGTCACTTATGGAGACAACAACAAAGGAGCTATACTCGGCAAAGGTAGGTAGGTAATCCCTCCACCACTACTATTTCAAATGTCCATTAGTTGAGGGACTTAAACACAATTGTTAAGCATAAGTCAACTATGCGACATGGGCTATAAAGTGGCGTTTACAAAAACTTGCTGCATAATTGAACATGTTGAACAAAACATTGTTTTAAGGGTGTAAGAGTAAACAATATCTATATGCTTGACTTGTTTGATGTACCTTTAACAAATACTAAATGTCTAGTCACCTTGAATGATGATTCTTGGCTTTGCATAGACGTTTAGCGCATGCTAACTTCGATTTGCTAAATAAGGTTGTATCTAAGGATCTAGTAGTCGGTCTACCAAAAATAAAATTTCAAAGAGACCACCTATGGACGCGTGCCAAATGGGAAAGCAAACAAGGGTGTCTTTTAAATCAAAAAATGTAATTTCAAACTTCACGACCCTTGAGCTTCTCCATATGGACCTCTTTGGACCTTCTAGGACAAAGAGCCTAGGTGGAAATTACTATGGCTTTGTAATAATGATGACTACTCTAGATTCACTTGGACTATATTCCTTCATAGCAAAGATGAAACTTTTTCTGCTTTTAAAAATTTTGCAAATCTGTCCCAAAACAAAATGAATTCCAAAATAGTTACAATTCGTAGCGATCATGGTGGTGAGTTTCAAAATTACCACTTTGAGAAGTTTTGTGACAAGTATGGTATTGAGCATAACTTTTCACCCTCGCACTCCACAACAAAATGGCGTTGTGGAGCGTAAAAATCGTGTTTTAGAGAGTTGGCAAGAACAATGCTAATGAGGGTGGATTACCAAATACTTTTGGGCTGATGTCTTCAGCACAGAGCCTGTTATGTTCTAAACAGAATCTCAATTCGCCCTATTTTAAAACAAAACTCCTTATGAACTTTTGAAAGGAAGAAAACCAACTTGTCACATCTTCACGTATTCGGTCGTAAATGTTTTGTTTTGAATAACGGTAAGGAAAACATTGGGAAGTTTGATGCAAAAGCGGATGAAGGTATCTTTCTTGGTACTCAATGTCAAGTAAAGCATAAGAGGTATAATAAGCGTTTACTTACTGTTGAAGAATCTGTTCTGTTTCTTTTGATGAGTCTTATCCGAAAAACGGAAAAGTCGAAAAGGTATTTCTTTTGATGACGCAGGTGTATCTACAGAAGACATACTCAAGGAAGCTGTTGAGGGAAACTGATCAGTCCAAAACAGCTGCCCATGAGAGGAGGAAGATATAGTCCATGAAGAAATTGAGGAAGAAAAGACAGCTGAAGTGAATGATCTTCCAACAGCTTGGAGATCCTCAAAAGACCATCCCATTGACAACATCTTGGGAGACATTTCAAAGGGAGTAATGACTCGTTCTAAGATAAGTAATTTTTGTTCTCACTTCGCGTTTGTTTCAAAGTAGAACCTAAGAATGCCAAAGACTTGATTGATGAATTTTGGCTAATGGCCATGCAAGAAGAGCTTAATCAATTTAAAGAAATGACGTTTGGGAAATTGTCCCTCGTCCGCAGAGATCATCTATCATAGGCACTAGTGGGTTTTTAGGAACAAGCTTGATGAAAACGGAGTGATTACTAGGAACAAGGCACGTTTAGTAGCACAAGGGTATAACCAAGAGGAGGGCATAGACTATGAGGAAACTTATGCTCCAGTTGCTCGCCTTGAAGCTATACGTCTTTGCTTGCCTATGCGTGTTCTAAGGATTTTAAGCTTTACCAAATGGACGTAAAGAGTGCCTTTCCAATGGTGTCATAAATGAAGAAGTATATGTTTCACAACCTCCTGGTTTTGAAAATGCTGAAAATCCAGATCAGTTTACAAATTAAAACGAGCTTTGTATGGTCTTAAACAAGCCCCTCGGGTTTGGTATGAAAGGCTAGCAAATTCCCAATTGATCATGGATATTCAAGAGGTAAAGTGGACAATACTCTCTTTATTAAACACAAAGGGAAGCACATTCTTTTAGTTCAAGTTATGTCGACGATATTATATTTGGTTCAACTAACATACACTGGTCGAAGAATTTTCTAAGGTTATGCAGGGTGAATTGAGATGAGTCTAATGGGGGAGCTGAACTACTTCTTAGGACTGCAAATAAAGCAACTTGATGAGGGTACAGCAGTATGTCAAACAAAATACTGCAGAGAAACTACTCAAGCGCTTTGGAATGAATGACTCAAAATCAATCGACACCCCAATGCCTACCAACGGAAATCTAGATAAGGATGAGCACGGTAAGTGTGTAGATGTCAAAGGTTCAGAGGTATGATTGGATCTCTCTTGTATCTTTCTGCTTCTAGACCTGACATCATGTTTAGTGTTTGTATGTGTGCACGCTATCAATCAAATCTAAGGAATCGCACCTAAAAGCGGTGAGCGCATATTTAGATATCTTCACGGAAACACCTAAATATGGGCTTTGGTATTCAAAGGAAGTGATTTAGCTTAGTAGGGTACTCCGATTCTGATTTTGCTGGCTGCAAATCAGATAGGAAAAGCACAAGTGGTACATGTCACCTGTTTTCAAACTCCTGGTCAGTTGGCATAGCAAAAAGCAAGTTTCTGTGGCTTTGTCAACTGCAGAGGCAGATACGTTGCAGCCGGTAGTGTTGCGCTCAGATATTATGGCTGAAACAGCAACTACAAGACTTCAACATTCAACTCAAACGTATTCCTATCAATGTGACAACACTAGTGCCATAAACCTTACTAAAAACCCTGTTTTACACTCACGCACTAAACACATAGAGATTAGACATCATTTCCTTCGTGATCATGTTGAAAAAGAAGACGTTGTCTTTGAGCACGTTGATTCCAAAAATCAGCTGCTGATATTTTCACTAAACCGTGGCAACGGAACCTTCTTCAACATTCGTCGCGAATTGGGAATCTTAGATCTTTCTCAATTGATGTCATAAGCATGTTACCTCTTAATTATATTATGCCTCACCATGGTAATAAGAGCTGTTTTAGATGTCAATTATCCATCACAAGAGTTCTCCAACAGAGGTAATATCAATCCTTTCTATAATTTCTTATTGCTAAGTGATTGTGTATGTTAGAACAATGTTCTTACTTAGTTGATATAAAATTTGATTGCATATACTCCTTGTCTATATTGTGTGCACACTTAACAATCTGACTTCTGAATCTTGTTGAGCATAATCATCATGACATAGTGCATAATGCATATTATACTGCATTAAAATCATTTAAAGCTAGTTCAGCATCAGTATGCATCGACACAAACGAAGCATGCATCGACCCATACATTCTGAAATCAAATTTTTAAAAACTGCTTCAGGATGCATCTGCATACATCCAGCGCATGTATCGATACAATGCCAATTGTGAATATTTGGCATCGACGCATGATCTCTCCATCGATACATACTGATGCTATCTGAATTAAATGCATTTCTTTCTCTCTCATGCATCGACACATCAGCCAATCATATCACTTCCTATCTCAAGACTTCATATCATCTGCCCTCAAAAAACCCCAAAAACAGTGCTACCCTAATCCTCCTCATCTTCACTCTCTCTCTAAAACCCTAAATCTCACATCACCATGCCTCCACGCACTATTCCAGTCAGAGCCAAAGGAAAAGGAAAGGGAAAGGAAACAGCCGGTACATCTCAGCAACCACCAGACGTTCCTTCAAATGCCTTAGAGCTACTTCATCCTGTGTTGCTGTGAATTTGAGGAATCCTTCAAGACAAGGTTAGTCATGAAACCTCACGTCTTTGATAAAATAGATGCTATTCACCTACACCTAAATGAAGTGGTGAACTCTTACATGCACAAAGACTTGGGTCGTTTCTGTCCACAAAGGAGATTATCATGAGATTTCATTCGGGTCTTTTATGTGGCTTACAAACTGGTAGAGGCTATTATTTATCCGGTGTTCTATCGGAGTCAGAACATATACCTTTGAAGCCTGATTGGGAAACGGTATCAATGCCGCCTCCGTCGATGGCTTTCAAGTGCTTGGCATGACTGCATTTTGATCCTGAATTGACATGAAGGACTTTACTCCATCTATCCTAAAGATAGACAGACCATGAGTGATGATGAACACGTCACGTCGGTTTAGGATCAAGCAAACCCGCGTATTCTTCACTGGATATTACACATATATACGTCCAACAAACAGTGGCATTCGGGTTGGACAGGCCCTGCATTACTCTTCTCTACATTTTGCAACATAAGGGCTCTTAATTGGGCTAATTCTTTGTAAACGTCTATTTTTCGTGCGAGACAGCTCCAAGAATGTGGATCTAGGTTTGCCTCTCAAATAATGAAAATTCTTAAGTTTGGAAAGTTGCAATACCTATTGTTCCTCTCCTATCTCCATCTGCTGGTCAAGAGTTTGACTCTGCCACTCTATCGCATATGGGATATCGGTGGGACAAGGACCGCAAATGTTTCTATTTCTTCGAAAGAAAATCCAAAACCAGAATTTACAACGTTGACGTGCCTCGGAACGCATCCATGTTGCTGAAGATCAGCCTGATGAAGAATGCGGATCGCTGAAACAGATGCACCACACATGCTGAGGCCAATGCTGGGTTGGGGTGATTGGATGGGGCCACGAAGGTGGTCTCCTACCACTATGTACTGAATACAGCCCCTCCATTCTCCGGTCGGTACTTCAGCTCAACACCAAATGCGGACATCACTAATGCTTCAACAGATGGAAATTGTCACAAGAACGCCATGAGAAGCACGGTACTGCATGTTTCAACAATCTGAATGGCACAACGAGCATCGGGACTGGATGATGAGCATACACGGATGTATCAGAATAACACGCTTGGCCCAAGAACTGGTTAAATGGCATCAGTTTGCTACAACGAAATGTCCGGCTTTATGGACGACTGCCGTGAAAATAATGTTATGGAAAGCTTTAGAAGCATTGAAGTTCAGAACCGATTTAGGCATACTCCCATGGGCCAAATCCAGACACAATGCCTCCTCCTCCGCCTCCGGCCAAGCTACAGAGATCCTGACAGACATGAGAGGAGTTCCTGTGGTGGCCACAATCCAAATTAACCAACCATCTTTTCATCTCACTGCATTTCATTTCATATTGCTCAAGTTTTAGTTTGTTGCA
>NW_026113063.1:0-44196 GCF_024323335.1 Lathyrus oleraceus
TTCATCGAGAGATGTCTGGTCGTGGTTTCTTTCTTCCCATTCATCCGTTGATGTCTAGTCGTGGTTTCTTTCTTCCCATTCATCGAGAGATGTCTGGTCGTGGTTTCTTACTTCCCATTCATCCGTTGATGTATGGTCGTGGTTTCTTTCTTCCCATTCATCAAGAGATATCTAGTCGTGGTTTCTTTCTTCCCATTCATCGAGAGATGTCTGGTCGTGGTTTCTTTCTTCCCATTCATCCGACAGATGTCTGGTCGTGGTTTCTTTCTTCCCATTCATCCGAGAGATGTCTGGTCGTGGTTTCTTTCTTCCCATTCATCCGTTGATGTCTGGTCGTGGTTTCTTTCTTCCCATTCATCCGAGAGATGTCTGGTCCTGGTTTCTTTCTTCCCATTCATTCAGAGATGTCTGGTCGTGGTTTCTTTCTTCCCATTCATCCTTGACGTCTGGTCGTGGTTTCTTTTCTTCCCATCATCAAGAGATGTCTGGTCGTGGTTCTTCTTCCCATTCATCGAGAGATGTCTGGTCGTGGTTTCTTTCTTCCCATTTATCGAGAGATGTCTGGTCGTGGTTTCTTTCTTCCCATTCATCGAGAGATGTCTGGTCGTGGTTTTTTTCTTCCCATTCATCCGTTGATGTCTGGTTGTGGTTTCTTTCTTCCCATTCATCGAGAGATGTCTGGTCGTGGTTTCTTTCTTCCCATTCATCCGACAGATGTCTGGTTGTGGTTTCTTTCTTCCCAATCATCCGTTGATGTCTGGTCGTGGTTTCTTATTTCCCATTCATCCGAGAGATGTTTGGTCGTGGTTTCTTTCTTCCCATTCATCGAGAGATGTCTGGTCGTGGTTTCTTTCTTCCCATTCATCGAGGGATGTCTGGTCGTGGTTTCTTTCTTCCCATTCATCCGTTGATGTCTGGTCGTGGTTTCTTTCTTCCCATTCATCGAGAGATGTCTGGTCGTGGTTTCTTTCTTCCCATTCATCTGTTGATGTCTGGTCGTGGTTTCTTTCTTGCCATTCATCCGTTGATGTCTGGTCGTGGTTTCTTTCTTCCCATTCATCGAAAGATGTCTGGTCGTGGTTTCTTTCTTCCCATTCATCCGTTGATGTATGGTCGTGGTTTCTTTCTTCCCATTAATCAAGAGATGTCTAGTCGTGGTTTCTTTCTTCTCATTCATCGAGAGATGTCTGGTCGTGGTTTCTTTCTTCCCATTCATCCGTTGATGTCTGGTCGTGGTTTCTTTCTTCCCATTCATCGAGAGATGTCTGGTCGTGGTTTCTTTCTTCCCATTCATCGCGAGATGTCTGGTCGTGGTTTCTTTCTTCCCATTCATCTGTTGATGTCTGGTCGTGGTTTCTTTCTTCCCATTCATCGAGAGATGTCTGGTCGTGGTTTCTTTCTTCCCATTCATCCGTTGATGTCTGGTCGTGGTTTCTTTCTTCCCATTCATCGAAAGATGTCTGGTCGTGGTTTCTTTCTTCCCATTCATCCAGTGATGTATGGTCGAGGTTTCTTTCTTCCCATTAATCAAGAGATGTCTAGTCGTGGTTTCTTTCTTCTCATTCATCGAGAGATGTCTGGTCGTGGTTTCTTTCTTCCCATTCATCCGTTGATGTCTGGTCGTGGTTTCTTTCTTCCCATTCATCGAGAGATGTCTGGTCGTGGTTTCTTTCTTCCCTTTCATCGAGATTTGTCTGGTCGTGGTTTCTTTCTTCTTCCCATCTCGTATGATGTCTAGTCGTGGTTTCTTTCTTCCCATTCATCGAGAGATGTCTGGTTGTGGTTTCTTTCTTCCCATTCATCGAGAGATGTCTGGTCGTGGTTTCTTTCTTCCCATTCATCCGTTGATGTCTGGTCGTGGTTTCTTTCTTCCCATTCATCGAGAGATGTCTGGTCGTGGTTTCTTTCTTCCCATTCATCCGACAGATGTCTGGTCGTGGTTTCTTTCTTCCCATTCATCCGAGAGATGTCTGGTCGTGGTTTCTTTCTTCCCATTCATCCGTTGATGTCTGGTCGTGGTTTCTTTCTTCCCATTCATCCGAGAGATGTCTGGTCCTGGTTTCTTTCTTCCCATTCATTGAGAGATGTCTGGTCGTGGTTTCTTTCTTCCCATTCATCCGTTGATGTCTGGTCGTGGTTTCTTTCTTCCCATTCATCAAGAGATGTCTGGTCGTGGTTTCTTTCTTCCCATTCATCGAGGGATGTCTGGTCGTGGTTTCTTTCTTCCCATTTATCGAGAGATGTCTGGTCGTGGTTTCTTTCTTCCCATTCATCGAGAGATGTCTGGTCGTGGTTTTTTTCTTCCCATTCATCCGTTGATGTCTGGTTGTGGTTTCTTTCTTCCCATTCATCGAGAGATGTCTGGTCGTGGTTTCTTTCTTCCCATTCATCCGAGAGATGTCTGGTTGTGGTTTCTTTCTTTCCTCATCATCCGTTGATGTCTGGTCGTGGTTTCTTATTTCCCATTCATCCGGAGATGTTTGGTCGTGGTTTCTTTCTTCCCATTCATCGAGAGATGTCTGGTCGTGGTTTCTTTCTTCCCATTCATCGAGAGATGTCTGGTCGTGGTTTCTTTCTTCCCATTCATCCGTTGATGTCTGGTCGTGGTTTCTTTCTTCCCATTCATCGAGAGATGTCTGGTCGTGGTTTCTTTCTTCCCATTCATCCGTTGATGTCTGGTCGTGGTTTCTTTCTTCCCATTCATCGAGAGATGTCAAGTCGTGGTTTATTCTTCCCATCATCGAGAGATGTCTGTTGTGGTTTCTTTCTTCCCATTCATCTGTTGATGTCTGGTCGTGGTTTCTTTCTTCCCATTCATCGAGAGATGTCTGGTCGTGGTTTCTTTCTTCCCATTCATCGAGAGATGTCTGGTCGTGGTTTCTTTCATCCCATTCATCGGAGATGTCTGGTCATGGTTCTTTCATCCCATTCATCCGTTGATGTCTAGTCGTGGTTTCTTTCTTCCCATTCATCGAGAGATCTGGTTGTAGTTTCTTTCTTCCCATTCATCGAGAGATGTCTGGTCGTGGTTTCTTTCTTCCCATTCATCCGTTGATGTTTGGTCGTGGTTTCTTTCTTCCCATTCATCGAGAGATGCCTGGTCGTGGTTTCTTTCTTCCCATTCATCCGAGAGATGTCTGGTCGTGGTTTCTTTCTTCCCATTCATCGAGAGATGTCTGGTCGTGGTTTCTTTCTTCCCATTCATCCGTTGATGTCTGGTCGTGGTTTCTTTCTTCCCATTCATCGAGAGATGTCTGGTCGTGGTTTCTTTCTTCCCATTCATCCGACAGATGTCTGGTCGTGGTTTCTTTCTCCCATTCATCCGAGAGATGTCTGGTCGTGGTTTCTTTCTTCCCATTCATCCGTTGATGTCTGGTCGTGGTTTCTTTCTTCCCATTCATCCGAGAGATGTCTGGTCCTGGTTTCTTCCTTCCCATTCATTGAGAGATGTCTGGTCGTGGTTTCTTTCTTCCCATTCATCCGTTGATGTCTGGTCGTGGTTTCTTTCTTCCCATTCATCAAGAGATGTCTGGTCGTGGTTTCTTTCTTCCCATTCATCGAGAGATGTCTGGTCGTGGTTTCTTTCTTCCCATTTATCGAGAGATGTCTGGTCGTGGTTTCTTTCTTCCCATTCATCGAGAGATGTCTGGTCGTGGTTTTTTTCTTCCCATTCATTCGTTGATGTCTGGTTGTGGTTTTTTTCTTCCCATTCATCGAGAGATGTCTGGTCGTGGTTTCTTTCTTCCCATTCATCCGAGAGATGTCTGGTTGTGGTTTCTTTCTTCCCAATCATCCGTTGATGTCTGGTCGTGGTTTCTTATTTCCCATTCATCCGAGAGATGTTTGGTCGTGGTTTCTTTCTTCCCATTCATCGAGAGATGTCTGGTCGTGGTTTCTTTCTTCCCATTCATCGAGAGATGTCTGGTCGTGGTTTCTTTCTTCCCATTCATCCGTTGATGTCTGGTCATGGTTTCTTTCTTCCCATTCATCGAGAGATGTCTGGTCGTGGTTTCTTTCTTCCCATTCATCCGTTGATGTCTGGTCGTGGTTTCTTTCTTCCCATTCATCGAGAGATGTCAAGTCGTGGTTTATTTCTTCCCATTCATCGAGAGATGTCTGGTTGTGGTTTCTTTCTTCCCATTCATCTGTTGATGTCTGGTCGTGGTTTCTTTCTTCCCATTCATCGAGAGATGTCTGGTCGTGGTTTCTTTCTTCCCATTCATCGAGAGATGTCTGGTCGTGGTTTCTTTCATCCCATTCATCGGGAGATGTCTGTTGTGGTTTCTTTCATCCCATTCATCCGTTGATGTCTAGTCGTGGTTTCTTTCTTCCCATTCATCGAGAGATGTCTGGTTGTAGTTTCTTTCTTCCCATTCATCGAGAGATGTCTGGTCGTGGTTTCTTTCTTCCCATTCATCCATTGATGTTTGGTCGTGGTTTCTTTCTTCCCATTCATCGAGAGATGCCTGGTCGTGGTTTCTTTCTTCCCATTCATCTGAGAGATGTCTGGTCGTGGTTTCTTTCTTCCCATTCTTCCGAGAGATGTCTGGTCGTGGTTTCTTTCTTCCCATTCATCCGTTGATGTCTGGTCGTGGTTTCTTTCTTCCCATTCATCCGAGAGATGTCTGGTCGTGGTTTCTTTCTACCCATTCATCGAGAGATGTCTGGTCGTGGTTTCTTTCTTCCCATTCATCTGTTGATGTCTTATCGTGGTTTCTTTCTTCCCATTCATCGAGAGATGTCTGATTGTGGTTTCTTTCTTCCCATTCATCTGTTGATGTCTGGTCGTGGTTTCTTTCTTCCCATTCATCCGAGAGATGTCTGGTCGTGGTTTCTTTCTTCCCATTCATCGAGAGATGTCTGGTCGTGGTTTCTTTCTTCCCATTCATCGAGAGATGTCTGGTCGTGGTTTCTTTCTTCCCATTCATCGAGAGATGTCTGATCGTGGTTTCTTTCTTCCCATTCATCCGTTGATGTCTTGTCGTGGTTTCTTTATCCCATTCATCGAGAGATGTCTGGGCGTGGTTTCTTTCTTCCCAATCATCCGTTGATGTCTGGTCGTGGTTTCTTTCTTCCCATTCATCGAGAGATGTCTGGTCGTGGTTTCTTTCTTCCCATTCATCGAGAGATGTCTGGTTGTGGTTTCTTTCTTCCCTTTCATCCATTGATGTTTGGTCGTGGTTTCTTTCTTCCCATTCATCGAGAGATGTCTGGTCGTGGTTTCTTTCTTCCCATTCATCGGGAGATGCCTGGTCGTGGTTTCTTTCTTCCCATTCATCGAGAGATGTCTGGTCGTGGTTTCTTTCTTCCCATTCATCCGTTGATGTCTGGTCGTGGTTTCTTTCTTCCCATTCATCGAGAGATGTCTGGTCGTGGTTTCTTTCTTCCCATTCATCCGTTGATGTCTGGTCGTGGTTTCTTTCTTCCCATTCATCGAGAGATGTCAAGTCGTGGTTTATTTCTTCCCATTCATCGAGAGATGTCTGGTTGTGGTTTCTTTCTTCCCATTCATCCGTTGATGTCTGGTCGTGGTTTCTTTCTTCCCATTCATCGAGAGATGTCTGGTCGTGGTTTCTTTCTTCCCATTCATCGAGAGATGTCTGGTCGTGGTTTCTTTCATCCCATTCATCGGGAGATGTCTGGTCGTGGTTTCTTTCATCCCATTCATCCGTTGATGTCTAGTCGTGGTTTCTTTCTTCCCATTCATCGAGAGATGTCTGGTTGTAGTTTCTTTCTTCCCATTCATCGAGAGATGTCTGGTCGTGGTTTCTTTCTTCCCATTCATCCGTTGATGTCTGGTCGTGGTTTCTTTCTTCCCATTCATCGAGAGATGCCTGGTCGTGGTTTCTTTCTTCCCATTCATCGAGAGATGTCTGGTTGTGGTTTCTTTCTTCCCTTTCATCCATTGATGTTTGGTCGTGGTTTCTTTCTTCCCATTCATCGAGAGATGTCTGGTCGTGGTTTCTTTCTTCCCATTCATCGGGAGATGCCTGGTCGTGGTTTCTTTCTTCCCATTCATCGAGAGATGTCTGGTCGTGGTTTCTTTCTTCCCATTCATCCGTTGATGTCTGGTCGTGGTTTCTTTCTTCCCATTCATCGAGAGATGTCTGGTCGTGGTTTCTTTCTTCCCATTCATCCGTTGATGTCTGGTCGTGGTTTCTTTCTTCCCATTCATCGAGAGATGTCTAGTCGTGGTTTATTTCTTCCCATTCATCGAGAGATGTCTGGTTGTGGTTTCTTTCTTCCCATTCATCCGTTGATGTCTGGTCGTGGTTTCTTTCTTCCCATTCATCGAGAGATGTCTGGTCGTGGTTTCTTTCTTCCCATTCATCGAGAGATGTCTGGTCGTGGTTTCTTTCATCCCATTCATCGGGAGATGTCTGGTCGTGGTTTCTTTCATCCCATTCATCCGTTGATGTCTAGTCGTGGTTTCTTTCTTCCCATTCATCGAGAGATGTCTGGTTGTAGTTTCTTTCTTCCCATTCATCGAGAGATGTCTGGTCGTGGTTTCTTTCTTCCCATTCATCCGTTGATGTCTGGTCGTGGTTTCTTTCTTCCCATTCATCGAGAGATGCCTGGTCGTGGTTTCTTTCTTCCCATTCATCCGAGAGATGTCTGGTCGTGGTTTCTTTCTTCCCATTCATCCGAGAGATGTCTGGTCGTGGTTTCTTTCTTCCCATTCATCCGTTGATGTCTGGTCGTGGTTTCTTTCTTCCCATTCATCCGAGAGATGTCTGGTCGTGGTTTCTTTCTACCCATTCATCGAGAGATGTCTGGTCGTGGTTTCTTTCTTCCCATTCATCTGTTGATGTCTTATCGTGGTTTCTTTCTTCCCTTTCATCGAGAGATGTCTGGTTGTGGTTTCTTTCTTCCCATTCATCTGTTGATGTCTGGTCGTGGTTTCTTTCTTCCCATTCATCCGAGAGATGTCTGGTCGTGGTTTCTTTCTTCCCATTCTTCGAGAGATGTCTGGTCGTGGTTTCTTTCTTCCCATTCATCGAGAGATGTCTGGTCGTGGTTTCTTTCTTCCCATTCATCGAGAGATGTCTGGTCGTGGTTTCTTTCTTCCCATTCATCCGTTGATGTCTTGTCGTGGTTTCTTTATCCCATTCATCGAGAGATGTCTGGGCGTGGTTTCTTTCTTCCCAATCATCCGTTGATGTCTGGTCGTGGTTTCTTTCTTCCCATTCATCGAGAGATGTCTGGTCGTGGTTTCTTTCTTCCCATTCATCGAGAGATGTCTGGTTGTGGTTTCTTTCTTCCCATTCATCCGTTGATGTTTGGTCGTGGTTTCTTTCTTCCCATTCATCGAGAGATGTCTGGTCGTGGTTTCTTTCTTCCCATTCATCGAGAGATGTCTGGTCGTGGTTTATTTCTTCCCATTCATCGGGAGATGTCTGGTCGTGGTTTCTTTCTTCCCATTCATCCGTTGATGTCTAGTCGTGGTTTCTTTCTTCCCATTCATCGAGAGATATCTAGTTGTAGTTTCTTTCTTCCCATTCATCGAGACATGTCTAGTCGTGGTTTCTTTCTTCTTATTCATCGAGAGATGTCTGGTCGTGGTTTCTTTCTTCCCATTCATCCGTTGATGTCTGGTCGTGGTTTCTTTCTTCCCATTCATCGAGAGATGTCTGGTCGTGGTTTCTTTCTTCCCATTCATCGAGATTTGTCTGGTCGTGGTTTCTTTCTTCCCATTCATCTATTAATGTCTAGTCGTGGTTTATTTCTTCCCATTCATCGAGAGATGTCTGGTTGTGGTTTCTTTCTTCCCATTCATCGAGAGATGTCTGGTCGTGGTTTCTTTCTTCCCATTCATTTGTTGATGTCTGGTCGTGGTTTCTTTCTTCCCATTCATCGAGAGATGTCTGGTCGTGGTTTCTTTCTTCCCATTCATCCGACAGATGTCTGGCCGTGGTTTCTTTCTTCCCATTCATCCGAGAGATGTCTGGTCGTGGTTTCTTTCTTCCCATTCATCCGTTGATGTCTGGTCGTGGTTTCTTTCTTCCCATTCATCCGAGAGATGTCTGGTCGTGGTTTCTTTCTTCCCATTCATTGAGAGATGTCTGGTCGTGGTTTCTTTCTTCCCATTCATCCGTTGATGTCTGGTCGTGGTTTCTTTCTTCCCATTCATCAAGAGATGTCTGGTCGTGGTTTCTTTCTTCCCATTCATCGAGAGATGTCTGGTCGTGGTTTCTTTCTACCCATTCATTGAGAGATGTCTGGTCGTGGTTTCTTTCTTCCCATTCATCGAGAGATGTCTGGTCGTGGTTTTTTTCTTCCCATTCATCCGTTGATGTCTGGTTGTGGTTTCTTTCTTCCCATTCATCGAGAGATGTCTGGTGGTGGTTTCTTTCTTCCCATTCAATGAGAGATGTCTGGTTGTGGTTTCTTTCTTCCCATTCATCCGTTGATGTCTGGTCGTGGTTTCTTTCTTCCCATTCATCCGAGAGATGTTTGGTCGTGGTTTCTTTCTTCCCATTCATCGAGAGATGTCTGGTCGTGGTTTCTTTCTTCCCATTCATCGAGAGATGTCTGGTCGTGGTTTCTTTCTTCCCATTCATCCGTTGATGTCTGGTCGTGGTTTCTTTCTTCCCATTCATCGAGAGATGTCTGGTCGTGGTTTATTTCTTCCCATTCATCGAGAGATGTCTGGTTGTGGTTTTTTTCTTCCCATTCATCCGTTGATGTCTGGTCGTGGTTTCTTTCTTCCCATTCATCGAGAGATGTCTGGTCGTGGTTTCTTTCTTCCCATTCATCGAGAGATGTCTGGTCGTGGTTTCTTTCTTCCCACTCATCGGGAGATGTCTGGTCGTGGTTTCTTTCTTCCCATTCATCCGTTGATGTCTAGTCGTGGTTTCTTTCTTCCCATTCATCGAGAGATGTCTGGTTGTAGTTTCTTTCTTCCCATTCATCGAGAGATGTCTGGTCGTGGTTTCTTTCTTCCCATTCATCCGTTGATGTCTGGTCGTGGTTTCTTTCTTCCCATTCATCGAGAGATGCCTGGTCGTGGTTGCTTTCTTCCCATTCATCCGAGAGATGTCTGGTCGTGGTTTCTTTCTTCCCATTCATTCGAGAGATGTCTGGTCGTGGTTTCTTTCTTCCCATTCATCCGTTGATGTCTGGTCGTGGTTTCTTTCTTCCCATTCATCCGAGAGATGTCTGGTCGTGGTTTCTTTCTTCCCATTCATCAGGAGATGTCTGGTCGTGGTTTCTTTCTTCCCATTCATCTGTTGATGTCTTATCGTGGTTTCTTTCTTCCCATTCATCGAGAGATGTCTGGTTGTGGTTTCTTTCTTCCCATTCATCTGTTGATGTCTGGTCGTGGTTTCTTTCTTCCCATTCATCCGAGAGATGTCTGGTCATGGTTTCTTTCTTCCCATTCATCGAGAGATGTCTGGTCGTGGTTTCTTTCTTCCCATTCATCGAGAGATGTCTGGTCGTGGTTTCTTTCTTCCCATTCATCGAGAGATGTCTGGTCGTGGTTTCTTTCTTCCCATTCATCCGTTGATGTCTGGTCGTGGTTTCTTTCTTGCCATTCATCGAGAGATGTCTGGGCTTGGTTTCTTTCTTCCCATTCATCCGTTGATTTCTGGTCGTGGTTTCTTTCTTCCCATTCATCGAGAGATATCTGGTCTTGGTTTCTTTCTTCCCATTCATCGAGAGATGTCTGGTTGTGGTTTCTTTCTTCCCATTCATCCG
This sequence comes from Lathyrus oleraceus, assembly GCF_024323335.1. Taxonomy (NCBI): domain Eukaryota; kingdom Viridiplantae; phylum Streptophyta; class Magnoliopsida; order Fabales; family Fabaceae; genus Lathyrus; species Lathyrus oleraceus. Next base: position 9,700 of record NW_026113063.1, read on the forward strand.
TTGATGTTTGGTCGAGGTTTCTTTCTTCCCATTCATCGAGAGATGTCTGGTCGTGGTTTCTTTCTTCCCATTCATCGAGAGATGTCTGGTCGTGGTTTATTTCTTCCCATTCATCGGGAGATGTCTGGTCGTGGTTTCTTTCTTCCCATTCATCGGTTGATGTCTAGTCGTGGTTTCTTTCTTCCCATTCATCGAGAGATATCTGGTTGTAGTTTCTTTCTTCCCATTCATCGAGAGATGTCTGGTCGTTGTTTCTTTCTTCCCATTCATCGAGAGATGTCTAGTCGTGGTTTCTTTCTTCGCATTCATCCGTTGATGTATGGTCGCGGTTTCTTTCTTCCAATTCATCAAGAGATGTCTAGTCGTGGTTTGTTTCTTCCCATTCATCGAGAGATGTCTGGTCGTGGTTTCTTTCTTCCCATTCATCCGTTGATGTCTGGTCGTGGTTTCTTTCTTCCCATTTATCGAGAGATGTCTGGTCGTGGTTTCTTTCTTCCCATTCATCGAGATTTGTCTGGTCGTAGTTTCTTTCTTCCCATTCATCTATTGATGTCTAGTCGTGGTTTCTTTCTTCCCATTCATCGAGAGATGTCTGGTTGTGGTTTCTTTCTTCTCATTCATCGAGAGATGTCTGGTCGTGGTTGTAGCGGTGTATTCGTCGCTATATGATCTATCAGTTAAATCATAAGCAAGAGATACAATGAAATTTCGAGTCGCCACCGCACTTTTATTTATCCAAAGGACTGGCTAAAAAGCGAACAAAAGCCTAAGAAGTTTTACACGTAGAAAACTAATAAAAAGATCAGAGAGTCTAGGTAAGGGGTAAATTACGCAATGGGAAGGTGTTAGGCACCCACTACGTCCTATGTACTCCTAGGGAGCCCTTTTCACACTTGTTGTATAATATTGTTATTTGTTATGACATAAATATTGTGCAAACATGATTGGGATGATGAGAAAAGAATATGCAAGTTAGTTATTTTTGTGTTCGAACGGATGAACCCGCTGCCTACGTACCTTCCATCAAAGGTAAGGATCAAAACGCCGTAGTTCGGCTAAAAGATTTCCAAAAGTTGGTGGATTCAATTTTAAACACAAGCACTGAGGCTTTTCATTATCAATGGGAGAACACTCGACCAAAACCAACATCCACCATGCGAGGATAGCTTCGACGTACTAGAGGGGTTAGCCCTGTTTTCAGTACGGAAGTCTTACTGTCGACTCACTAAAGATAAGGTGAGGTTTACATCAACCACAATGATAATTGAAACCTATGGCTAATGCATGAAAAGATTAATAATGGACAAAGCCAAAACAAGTGAATGAGTGAAGTTAACTGATTGTGATTATGAAAGTGGAGTCGAAGTATGATTAAGATTGATTCAAAGAAGTGTTATGAAATGGAGTTTGAAAAAAGTCAAGGACTTGGGGTCCAGGTTTTTAATTTGAAAACATGAAGATGTTTGCACAATATCTATGTCAAGTTTGAAAGTGATGTGTGAAAAGGTTTAGAACATAATGGGGATGAATGGATGAGGATGGATTGTAAAACTTCCTAGGAGGTTCACTTCTTGAAATCATATAGAAGATGATTCAAGTGTGTCCTTTGGAATAGGCAATGAGCAATAATACTGTAAGCAAGCAAATGATACCGGATGCCACTCAGTGGTCTTACTCCAATCTCACAAACAAAAGCGGATATCGGATACCAATAGATGGATTTACACCAATCTCCTAAAACAAAACTGGATATCAGATGCCACTCAATGGACTTATACTAATCTCCTAACAAAATGAAACTTGGATACCGGATGCCAATCTGTCTGGGCTTACACCAATATCCAACATATGATCATAGGAAAACAAATGCCAAATTACACGGACTTACAATTGTATCCTCACATACAACAAACAAATGCAACTTATGATCACAGGAAAGCAAATGCCAACTTACAGGGACTTACAATTGCATCCTCACATAAACAAAGAAAAGCAAAACATGGACGTCAGATGCCAATCTATCTGGGCTTACTCTAACCTCCACAGTATGATCCTAGGAATACAAATGCCAACTTGCAGGGACTTACAATTGTATCCTCACATACAAACAAACAAAGCAACAGGATCATAGGAAAGCAAATGCCAACTTACAGGGACTTACAATTGCATCCTCACATACAATCAAATGCATCAAGCAAAGATAAGATGAGTGGCCAAGGTGATGGTCTTATACTCACTTCCATATCATAGGAGCAATGGCCAATGAATGGTCTTACAATTGTCCTCAATGGGTAAACAGCAATGATAAGTCGTAAAGACAAATGAGATGATTATGCATTGATGAGCAATTAATGATGATAAATGCATAAAGCATACAAGCATACATGTGCATATGAATAGAACAATCAATCAATGAAGTCAATCAGCACACACTATAACCATACAATGAGGCTCACACAAAGGGTCAGGCACTGAGGCCAACTGGAATAGGGTCAAAGGTGCTCTTAACCTTGCCATTGAGGGGCTAAGGTGAAGCAGATGAAAGGAGATGAGGGGTGTGCCTCATTGCTCTTATCCCTGGCCAGGGAGAGCATTTGAATATCAGAAGGTGTGGGAGTTCAGAAAGTAGGAACTCTCTCCACAGATTATTGACTCGATTGATCTTGGGTTTTGATCTCAATGCTACAACCATGTAATGGGAGCAAGGAGAAGACTCACAGAATAGTAGGGGATAGGTTGCTTATCCCTTTGATCTACCAATTGCCTTATTTGAAGGACTTTTCCTGCTTGGGGACAAAATTAAACACACACAAGCATTGCCTCTTAAGGAGGACTTCAGACAGTTGCCTGGCCAAGTAACAGGCCAGGTCTTCCAGACTACATGAAGAAAAAGGAATTATACCTCAAAGCAAATTGCTAAATAGCAAAGCAAAGCAAGTCTAAGCAACTAAATGGTACCTGAAATAGTCAAACAAATCAGTATACAGTTCAAAAGTTTAAGCAAAAGGAAAGGAATCAACAGTTAAATCAACAGACAGAAGTGCAAAAGCACAAGAACCAAATCATATGAGTCAAGCCACCTACAAAACAAAGAGGTTAGCTCATGATAAATGTATCTTAATCAACTTGCAAAAAGTTTCTTTGAAGCATTTGTAGCTTAACCTGAAACAATGAGTTCAAACATAAGCCCAAAGGACCACTAGGACTAGCCTAGGGTCAAAAACAAATGAGAAAGTCAAAACAGCAAATGAAAGTCAACCAAAATCAAGTTTAAACATTCAAGAAGCAAACTCAATTGGTCCCACATTCATATCATTCATCATCATGATTTCATAAGCAAAAGAAGTCAAAACATGGCAAATGAAAGCTCATAAAAGTCAACAGCAAGACTTGCATCAAAAGCAATCATAAACAATTCCAAAAATCATCATATAATTAATACTCAAACACAATCCATAACATGACATGCATACTAAATTTCAACTTAATTGGATCATGGGAAGATGGTCAATTAAAATCAGAAAGTCAAAGCAAGTTTATGCATGCTCAAAGAAGTCAACCAAACATGTATCAACTTCAAAAATTCATAAGTCAGTGATAACAAATGATAAATGAATGAGATCAACACCATGGCAAAGCTTAAGATGTCTAGTATGCACATGTAAGATTTCATGATCATCCAATAAAATATGAGAATTTCCCAAATGAAATGGCAAGATGTGTCACACAAAGTCAACATTTGACTAGACAGGGGAGAAAAATCTCAAACAAATAGGAAATGGCATAATTAATTCCAGGAAAATTCACGCATCAACTAGACATATAAGAGATGGCTCATGCAAAATTTCACATTAATTGGAGGTCAGGAAGCATGTCAACAAAAATCATGAAATTGCATATCATTGGTGTGACACAAATTGTCACACCCTACTTCAAAAATTCATATCTCACAAGCCACATATGATAAATTCAAGAACTCTACATAAAAACAAACATGAATGAGTGTAGATTAACCACAAAAAATTTCAGGGGCATTGGATACATCATCACAATTTCACAAAAGAAATGGCAAAAGGTGTAAAATGTGCATACATGTCAAGAAACCTAATACCATTTAAAATCCAGCCGACCAAAAATTCAGCAAAAATCATGATAAAATAATAGACATTCATGTGAATATGATGGAAAAAATTTCATGAATTTTGGAGTTGAAATGAGTGAGAAATGATTTTTAGAAGTTGAGTAACAATTTGGAACAAACAAACAAAATGAACATGGAATACTAGGTCAACATGTTGACCGAGTGGCATTCTGGTAATTAACGCCCTCATTAATCAAAACGCATCGTTTAGGGGCGAGGCAACCAAATGTTTTGATTGGCTAGCATGGAATGGAACAGTAATCAACCATCATGCACGCGTGAAACCCAGAAAACTGGAAAATAATTAGGGTTTAGCACAGTGTTTAGGGTTCAAGCTACAGTATTCGTCTTCATCAACCAACAGAAATCGTGAAATTCAAACATGCCCAGAAACGTCAATCGAGCACACCATTATGATCAGCAAGCAACACATAACACGAATATGGCATCCATTTTCACTAATTCATCTTGAACAAAGCAAATCGAGCAAAAACTTATTTGAGCATAAAAAATGAAATCCAAATTTCTCACAGCATAGTTAACCAATTCGATTGATACAAGGTTCACAATACTCAGCAAGGCAAGAACTACACAAAACATGGCAACATTTTGAGAAAAGAAATGGTCGAAACCTTACTTGTTTTTGAAGAAAATCGAGAAACAGTGGTTGTTTGGATGATGCAGGCTCAAACAGATCCTCCTTATGCTTGATATTGATGGATTCTTGAAGAAATCGAGCTCAGCAAGGCTTGGGAGTGTCCAAATCCAATTTCACCATTGTTGGTCCATGGAGAAAACAGAACATGAAAAGGAGCTTCCAGCTGGTATTTTATGCTCCAAATGGTTTCCAGATGATGGCTAGGTGATGAAAGAAGCAAGAGTGGCTCGAGTGTTTTGGGAGTTTTGCTCAGAAATTCCAAATCGTGAAAATGCCAAATTGAGAGAATGAGAGTTTTTCTGTCGTGTAAAGGCTGCAGCTAGGGTTGAATGGACAGAAAATATCCCTTATATTTGCTGTTTTAACTTGGCTAATGTAATGCTAAACAAGATTAACTTAAATGAAGCTAAATTGCAAATTTGCTAATTTTGAACATATGCACATGGAGGTATGAAGTCTGGCCGAGTTTGGGCCCTCAACAAACTTCAAATGTCATTCCAAACAATTCCCAAATGGCCAAATTGTTTAAAAATCCCTAATTCAAAAAGTCAACTTTTTGCACCACTTGAAATTTAATGAAGGCAAGTCCAAAAATGGCATTTTGCATGGTGAGGTTTTGGTGAAATATGAATGCATTTTTGGAAAGAGGGGAACAAATAGAGCTTGTAGAAAAAAAACCCCATCAAAATTGGCCTTGTGGTTCATGAGATATGGCCCTTTGAAGTTCATGAAATTGTGAAAATGAATTGATCATATCTTGACAACCATACATGGGAATTGAGAGTTCTTGGACTTTTTGGAAATGGGAGAACAAGATCTTCAACTTTCATGTTGGGCAAAAATTCATTTGAAGCTTGTATCATGATGTAAGTTGAGGATCAAGAAGTTTCCATTTTTGGCAGTTAAAATTACAGGTCCACTTTCTATTTTGGGAAATTTTCTGTTTGACTTTATTTTCTTCCATGATGGTATTTGACATGATATATGAAGCTTGTATGAGCATGAATGAGACCTCTCAGACCAAATTCCATCACCAAATCACTGATTAAATCCACAGTTGACCAAGTTTGACTTTCTAGGGTTTTGCTTGACTGAAGCACCTTCTGATGAATTCCAAACCCTAATTCCTTGATATCCTGATTCCAGATGATGTCCCAAGTCATATGAACTCTTGATTATTGATCATGGTGCCCAAATTCTGCAAGAATGGCCACCATCCACTGCAATGCCTGACTTTGACTGACTTTGACCTAATTGCTGATGATTGCTTCAACTGCAAGCAACAAGGTTAGACTGACAATATTTTTGTACTTTTTGGTTAATAAACATATAAAAAGCAAAGATATACAAATGCAAGACATGCTTGGTGATCAGGAACCACACTCACAAGGCAACCTACCCACAAGGAGGGAAACTAGGCATGCAATGATCCTTGAGGCCATGATATGATATGATATGGGCCATGAGGGATCTTAGGGCCAAAATTGGGGTCATACAGATGCCCCTATTTAAGGTTATTCTAGCCGGAGAAGTGAAGTTTAGAAATCTTCATCTCGACGCGGTAGAATGGGCTTAAATAACAGTAATGAGACAAATTTTGGTCCCTAAGAGACCTCATGATGCAAATGTATGCATGCAAAAGACACAAATTCTGTGGGGAATATGATTCACACAGAAGAAAAGACGATCCATCGGAGTAATACACTCACCAGGAATAGAGACTCTGACAAGACTCTAGTTGGGGATAGACAAAACTGACACAGCGTGAACAAGACACGACTCTGATTAGGGAATAACAGAAAATAGACTGGAGAACTCACTGGGGAGTGAAAGACTCACACTGGGGAAAAAGAACTCCAAAGGAAAATAAATCCATTGGAAAGACACAAGCTGACTCCTGGGGAGAAGCAACAGAAAACTTCACTGAGGAAGCACCAAAGAAATGAGATGTTACCGGTATAAGGGTAACAAACTCAGGAAAATATGACTCCACAGGGGGACCGAGGTCATAATAGGGAGCAGAAAGGAGGGAACACCAAGGATACCGGTTACTGGGTATATAATAGGTGACCGACCAAAGCGTGAATTGGATTTCACTTCCAAAACACTCATCATCCTGAAGAGAGCTAGAAAAGCAAACTTGTTTATAGGATGGATATTCGATTCTACAAAGAATACGAATCTTACTCCGAGGGGAAAGCAACAAAGGATTGACCCAAGAGTGAACGAGATATAATATCCATTACCGTCAGAACGTGGATAGAATACTCTCATGAGACATATTATCTATTACCGTCAGAACGTAGATAATAAACTCGCATGGTAAGAAACACCAGAGATACCGGTTACTGGGTATATAATAGGTGATCTACCGAAAATGTGAATTGGATTTCACTTCCAAAACACTCATCATCCTGAAGAAAGCTAGAACAGCAGACTTGTTTATAGGATGGATGTTCGATTCCACAAGGAATACGAACCTTACTCGACTGGGGAAGATCAACAAAGGATTCCGACCAAAGAGCGCATGAGACATATTATTCATTACCGGCAGACCGTGAATAATACACTCGCATGGTAAGAAACACCAGGGATACCGGTTACTGGGTATATAATAGGTGATCTACCGAAAACGTGAATTGGATTTCACTTCCAAAACACTCATCATCCGAAAGGAGGGCTTGAAAAAGCAAATCGACTTACAGGATGGGCATTCGAGTCCACAACGGGAAAACGAATCTTACTCAACTGGGGACACAAACCCAAAGAGTGCATGAGATATAATATCCATTACCGGCAGACCGTGGATAAGAAACTCGCATGAGATGTATTATCTATTACCGTCAGAACGTAGATAATAAACTCGCATGGTAAGAAACACCAGAGATACCGGTTACTGGGTATATAATAGGTGATCTACCGAAAACGTGAATTGGATTTCACTTCCAAAACACTCATCATCCAAAACACAAACTGGTTAAAGGATGGATATTCGATTCTACAAAGAATACGAATCTTGCTCAGCTGGGGAAAATCAACAGGATTCCAACTAAAGAGCGCATGAGATATATTATTCATTACCGGCAGACCGTGAATAATATCCTCGAAAAGGAAGAGACACCAGAGATACCGGTTACTGGGTATATAATAGGTGACTATCCAAAGAGAGAGACAATCGATACCAAGCATCCGGGTAAACGAAAGACAACTCAAAGGGATAAATTGCAAGCATCCGGCAATTATCTGACAACAAAGAAATATTCGATTCCACAAAGGGAAATAACGAATCTTACTCGATCAGGGAAAACACAAAAGGCTTCGACTGAAGAGTGCATGAGATATATTATTCATTACCGGCAGACCGTGAATAATATACTCGCATGGAAGACTATCCACAACCGGTTACTGGGTTAATAAAGGATGAATCAACCGAAAAGAAAGGCATCGGGATACCAAACTAGGTATATAATGATGATCAATCAAAAGGAGCAACAGACATTACCAACAAAAGGGTAAATGAAAGACAATCTGCTGAGGATTCATTGATGAAAATCAAAGATCCGGGGAACACAATCACTGACACAAGGTGAAAGGACCCGCTGGGGATAAAATTGCTAGCATACGGCAATTATCCACAAAAGACATGCTAGGGATATAAGTGCTGATCTGAGCAACTTATCCAAGCAAAGAAAAAATCAACATCAAGAACTAGATGAAGATAACCACAAGGGAAATTGTCATCGGTTAGGATGAACAACAATGTTAACTCTGCAAGGAGAGAACAGGGTTTATAGCTACCGGTTTGTAGGTAGAAAAAAAACCGCAAAGATAGGACTTACAACTGCTGGTTTGTAGGAAGAGGGCCAAAAAGGTGGAGGTAACCACAAAATTAGGGTTTACATCTACCGAATACGGGGTAGAAGACCAACAACTCCGCGTGGGGAAAGAACAAATCACAAATCCGCACGGGAAACAAGATAGGGTTTATAACAAACCACAAACTGCTGGAGAGCAGGAAAAATAGGATTTACAACTACCGGGTAGTAGGTAGAAGACCGAAACTCTGGCTGGAGAATAAAAAGTGTATAATCACAAATTTTGTCAAGAAAGCCAGGAAAAATAGGACTTATAACTACCGGTATGAGGGTAGAGGCCCAAAAACATTCCGCTGGGGAACAACCCACTTGGAAGCACAAGACATTTGACAAATAGCCAATTCGGGAATGATCCGAAAAGACAGACTGCATCAAGACACGTCCTAATGAGGATATAACTCAAATAGGAAAATCCATCCCAATATATGTGTTGGGAGGAAACGGAAGAAACCGTCATCCACGAGGATATATCTCAGTGGGGAACTGCAGAAGGAAAGACAACATTTTCTGCTTATGGGGCTGACTCTATATGGAGAGATTTTGACACCCGACATCTGCTAGGGGAGATCTGTAAAGAGATCTATATACCATAGCAGGAGACACGACAAACAAAGGATACATGGCAAGAAATGCAACATGAATATCTGAATGTTTTATGAATATGCATGAATATGCGTAATTTATGTTTGATGAATGCTGACAAAACAGACAATTCTAACACGAACAGGTTCAGGAACCAAACGCCCGGTATTATACTTCCAGGGGAACAACCAGCTGGAGAGCCAATCTGCGGAGATCTATATGCTGTAAAGCAAAGATCTGCGGGTACTGCTGGAGAAGCAGCGAGTCGGAGATATCAGGAAACAACCCAATCAGGGTACAGAAAGTCACAACGGGCAAAACAGCCACCAAGACGAATCTGTCGGGGAACAAGAGAAAACCCCAGATATCTGCAGGGGATCCCAGTGTCAACTGAGAAACAAAAAGTGCATTGCACAAGCACGAATTGCTGTAGAAGCAACACCACATAACTCCACTGGGGAACAACCCACTGAGGGAGAATGACATCATCCAGATAGAATCTAACTGCATAAGCAACTCTACTGGGGAAAACTGTCGGCTACTTCCTTGGGGAACAAACCACTGAGGGAGGACAGATCAAACAAGTAGATTCTGCGACGAACCACTCCCCTTGGGGAGAATATGCATAACAAACTGATCACAACAAGTAGATTCTGCAATACAAGCCACTCTACTGGGGATCACAAACAGTCAGGAAATCAATCCGTTCACTGGAGGCTAGAACCATCATCCGACCATACTGGGGATTGAAAGAGTATTCAACAGGCGAAACTGCCACAACAAACATTCTGCAGACTATGCTGAGGAAAAGATGGATGAAATACTGGGATGTCAACCCAAATCAAACAACGAGTAGGAAAATAAATCCTGCTCTGCTGAAGAGAAAAACTCTGATGGAGAGATAGCAACAATTCCGCAGACGACTTCGCCGGGGAAAAGGTAAAGTACTGGGTATCAAACCACTGACTTACCAAGTCTTTAAAAAGAAAACGATCGTCCTGAGGAAACAGACAATTCCGCTGGCAACTGCACTGGGAAGAGTGACAACAACTCTGCTCGCAAATCCGATGGGGATATCAATAACAACTCTACTCATGACTGCGCTGAGGAGACAAATAAAGTTTGGGGCATACAACCCACTGGAGAAAGTGACGGGGCACCAAGATGACAAACCAATCAACCGCCGAAACTTCTACAAGAAACACCCATGCTGGGGGGAGATTGCTGCTGGAGAAAACGAAATCTTTAACAACACTCTGCTTGCGACTATACTGGGGAACAACCCCACCAACAACTCTGTTTGAGGAACAGCCTCAACAAAGATCTGAAGAAAGAAGATACCACCAAACCAGGAATATGAACGAATGTCTTACCTACTGGAAATCATGCCACCCTCGGGAGAGCACTGAGATATTCCTGAGTATCTTTTCAATCTTGTGAATATTCACTTTGTTTAAAACAAAAATTTTGAAAAATTTGATTTGTTTAAAACAATGACATTTTATCAATTTAAGGCATGCAAAACATTTGTTGAATTGAAACAAATAAGAATGCAAATAATTGGATAAAAAGCTCAAATTGATTTGATGGAATGGTAGCCTGCAAATGGCAAGACTCCATAGATCTGTACAAATTTGAAATCAGTGATATATATTGGAAGAGGGCTACATTGAACATAATGATCCTTTCTCTACCAATTTGAATCTCGATGTATCCGAAGCTTTAGTTGTCGACGAATCGAGAATCTTCTGACGAAATGACGACTGATGAACCAGAAAGTCTTGTCAGGATGCAGTTACTTGCCAAATCCCTGATTTTTGCCTAGATTGCCCCAGAGTGAGGTATTCAATCTAGCGGGATGCAAATATATCTCTTTTTTTTTCAAGTCTCTAATTTTTGCCTGGATCACCCTTGCGGATTCTCCACCGAGACGCTCATTTTTGCCTAAGCCGCTCTTTCGGGTTTTCAACTTAGCGAGCTATTCTGTTTTATCATTTGCATATACCTTTTTTTTCTAGGCAAAGTATCTCTTGACTGCATCTGAATTCACAGGACGAGTGAAATCCTCCCCATCCATTGTTGTAAGCATCAAAGCACCGCCTGAAAAGGCTCTCTTGACAACATATGGACCCTCGTAGTTTGGAGTCCACTTGCCCCTGGAATCGGGCGCGAAAGACAAAACTTTCTTGAGCACAAGGTCGCCTTCTCGGAACACACGAGGCTTGACCTTCTTATCGAATGCTTTCTTCATTCTTTGCTGATATAACTGACCATGACACATGGCAGTTAATCGCTTTTCTTCAATCAAATTCAACTGGTCGTAACGACTCTGAATCCATTCAGCATCAGTCAACTTGGCTTCCATCAAGACTCGCATTGATGGGATCTCCACCTCTACTGGGAGAACAACTTCCATGCCATAAACAAGAGAGAAAGGGGTTGCCCCTGTTGAAGTGCGTACAGACGTACGGTATCCATGCAAAGTGAATGGCAGCATCTCATGCCAATCTTTGTACGTGACAGTCATCTTCTGGATAATCTTCTTGATATTCTTATTAGCAGCTTCAACAGCCCCATTCATCTTGGGTCTGTAAGGAGAGGAATTATGGTGTGCAATCTTGAATTCAGCGCACAACTCATCCATCATCTTGTTATTCAGATTGGATCCATTATCAGTAATGATCCTCTCTGGCACACCATAACGGCAAATCAACTGGTTCTTGATAAACTTCACAACCACCTGCCTGGTTACATTCGCGTATGAAGCGGCTTCAACCCATTTGGTGAAGTAATCAATTGCTACGAGAATAAACCGATGTCCATTGGACGCTTTCGGCTCAATCATGCCGATCATGTCGATCCCCCACATAGAGAAAGGCCATGGTGATGAAATCACATTCAGGAGTGTCGGAGGAATATGAATCTTATCCGCATAAATTTGACACTTGTGACATTTCTTCACATACTTGCAACAGTCAGACTCCATTGTCAGCCAATAGTAGCCTGCTCTCAACATCTTCTTAGCCATGGCATGTCCATTGGAATGAGTACCAAATGAACCCTCATGGACCTCAGTCATCAACAGGTTTGCTTCGTGTCTATCCACGCATCTGAGCAAAACCATATCAAAATTCCTTTTATACAGCACTTCACCACTGAGGTAGAAACTGCCTGACAATCTTCTCAAAGTTTTCCTATCTTTCACAGATGCCCCAGGCGGGTAGACCTGGTTCTGGAGGAAATTCTTGATATCAAAATACCAAGGCTTGTCATCTTTCACTTCTTCGATTGCAAATATGTGAGCGGGTCTATCCAAGCGCATCACAGTAATGTTGGGGACATCATTCCACCATCTGACCACTATCATGGAGGCAAGCGTAGCAAGAGCATCTGCCATCCGATTATCCTCTCGAGGAATATGATAAAATTCAACTTCTGTGAAGAAAGTTGAAATCCGTCTTGCGTAATCTCTGTACGGAATGAGACCTGGTTGATTTGTCTCCCACTCACCCTTGATCTGATTGACAACCAAAGCCGAATCACCATAGACATCAAGATACTTGATCCTCAAGTCAATGCATTCTTCAAGTCCCATAATACAGGCTTCATACTCCGCCATATTATTCGTGCATTTGAAAGTTAGCCTTGCTGTAAACGGAATGTGTGAACCTTGAGGAGTAATGATCACTGCCCCAATTCCATTTCCATATTGATTAACAGCGCCATCAAACACCATCGTCCATCTGGAACCAGGTTCTGGACCTTCATCAAGTGTAGGCTCATCGCAATCTTTCATCTTCAAATACAGAATTTCCTCGTCTGGGAAGTCATATTGAACAGACTGATGATCTTCAATCGGCTGGTGCGCTAGATGGTCAGCCAAGATACTACCTTTGATAGCTTTCTGAGCTCGATACTCGATATCATACTCAGACAACAGCATCTACCAACGGGCAATCCTCCCAGTTAAAGCAGGCTTCTCGAAGATATACTTAATTGGATCCATTCTGGATATCAACCAAGTTGTATGATTTATCATGTACTGGCGCAAACGCTTAGCAGCCCAAGCTAAAGCACAGCATGTCTTCTCAAGCGTAGAGTACCGAGACTCACAATCAGTAAACTTCTTACTGAGGTAGTAGATAGCAAACTCCTTCTTCCCTGATTCATCTTGTTGACCGAGTACACAACCCATCGAGTCTTCAAGAACTGTTAAGTACATAATCAGAGGTCTTCCTTCCACAGGCGGAGACAAAATCGGAGGTTCAGACAGATAATCTTTGATACTGTCGAAAGCTTTCTGGCAATCCTCGGTCCAATCATGAGACTGATCTTTCCGGAGGAGCTTGAATATCGGCGCACATGTGGCAGTCATGTGGGATATAAATCTGGAAATGTAGTTCAAGCGGCCAAGAAAACCTCGAACTTGCTTCTCAGTTTTGGGTGCAGGCATCTCTTGTATTGCTTTGACCTTCGCAGGATCAACCTCAATACCTCTTTCACTTACCACAAAACCCAACAACTTGCCGGAACGGACTCCAAAAGTACATTTGTTCGGATTCAGGCGAAGTTTGAACTTCCTCAAACGCTGGAAAAGCTTCAACAAATGCTCAATATGCTCCACTTCCGTTCGGGACTTAGCAATCATATCATCAACATAGACTTCTATCTCCTTGTGCATCATATCATGAAACAAGGTAGTCATAGCTCGTTGATACGTGGCTCCGGCGTTCTTCAAACCGAAGGGCATCACTCGATAACAGAATGTTCCCCAAGGTGTAATGAATGTTGTCTTCTCCATATCCTCTGGTGCCATCTTGATTTGATTATATCCGGAAAATCCGTCCATAAAGGAAAAGACTTTGAATTTGGCTGTATTGTCTACCAACATGTCAATGTGTGGTAGAGGAAAATCGTCTTTTGGACTAGCCTTATTCAAATCTCTATAATCAACGCACATACGGACTTTTCCGTCCTTCTTAGGAACAGGCACAATGTTGGCCACCCATTGAGGATATGTCGAAGTTACCAGAAACCCCGCATCAATTTGCTTCTGAACTTCCTCTTTGATCTTCACTGCCATATCTGGATGAGTTCTTCTGAGCTTCTGCTTCACAGGCACGCACTCAGGCTTCAAAGGCAGGAAATGTTGCACAATATCTGTATCTAAACCTGGCATATCTTCATAGGACCAAGCAAAGATGTCCGAATATTCTCGTAGCAAACTGATCAAATCTTCCTTGACAGACTCTTTAAGAAGTGCCCCAATCTTCACCAGACGAACACAATCCTCAGACCCCAAGTTGACTGTTTCCAAGTCTTCGAGATGCGGCTGAATGATCTTCTCTTCGTGCTCAAAGAGACGGGTGATCTCATCAGGAATTTCTTCAACGTCATCTTCTTCTGCCTCAAATACAGGGAATTCAAAATTGGGAGATGGCGTTGGATCATTATGTTCAATGGGTTTTAGGATCAACCTGCATAATGATTTTAGTTAAGAAAAACTTCAGAATTTAGACAAGCAAATCATTATGCAGATGAAAAATGTTTGCTTTTATTTTTGTTTTTATGGTTTTTTGTGATCACTGATTTCATAAAGAAAAGCAAAAAGTGAAAACAAAGGAAAAACAAATGTTTAACAATGCGAAAATTGAATGAAAACATCATTGTATATATGCTTTGCCAACAATGTCATCACTTCTCCTTTTGGCATGGGAGAAGGGTTTTAAACAAGGTGAACAATTTACTCTGATCTATGGATGACTGTAGGAACATCTACAGCGACCCAATTGTGGCAGACACCACCAGGAATAACAAAATTGTTCAAGTCTTCTGCATCTTCTTCTTCAATGATAGCAGCAGCTTCTTCTTCTTCAGGTTGATCAGCATGGATGAATCCTCCACTTGTGAACAAACCTTGCTCATTGCATGCCCCAGAACCATAGCCAATGCCAGCCCGGGATCGGTTATCTTCAAGTTCAAGCACTTTCCCTAATCCAGCAACTGCACCACATTCAATGGCCAGCTTAGCATCACGGTAGGAAGTGAATGAAGGAGACTTCTTCTCGATTGGTTTATCAATAGATAAAGCTTGGAATTGAGTTCCAACTTCATCCTCAGCGTCAATGTACGAGAAAGAAGACAGATGGCTAACCAGGAGAGCCTTTTCTCCCCCTACTACAACCAATTTCTTGTTTTTGACAAATTTCAACTTCTGGTGTAGGGTGGATGTCACGGCGCCAGCCTCGTGAATCCATGGTCTGCCTAAGAGACAACTATAAGATGGGTGGATATCCATTACTTGGAAAGTAACCTGGAAATCACTTGGTCCTATCTTGATTGGGAGATCAACTTCCCCAATCACGGTCTTGCGCGACCCATCAAAAGCTTTTACAACAACCCCACTCTGCCTCATAGGAGGACCTTGATATGACAATCGAGAGAGTGTGGATTTTGGCAATACATTAAGAGAAGATCCAGTGTCCACCAACACATTAGACATTGCATCAGATTTGCAATTCATGGAGATGTGTAAAGCCATGTTGTGATCTCTTCCCTCCTCAGGGAGATCAGCGTTACAAAAACTCAAAGTGTTGCAAGCGGTGATGTTTGCAACAATACTATCAAACTGCTCAAGGGTGACGTCGTGATCAACGTACGCCAGATCCAAGACTTTTTGCAGAGACTCCCTATGAGGCTCTGAATTCAGCAGCAAAGACAGAATGGAAATCTTGGAGGGCGTGTGTAGAAGCTGGTCTACAATATTGTACTCACTCTTTCTGATGAGCCTCAGCATCTCATCAGATTCTTCATCAACAATGCCACTTGGGCCAACTGAAGAAACAGGAGTCTTTTATACGGAGGAGGAGGGTTTGGCAACATCAAGTGCCGGATTCTGGATATTCACAGCGGTCCCAACCGGACGCTCAACAGTGTCAGAAGCAGCAGCCTTCGGAGGCGCAGAAAATACACGACCGCTTCGGGTCAACCCACTAACATCAGCAATAGTGGTCACAGAAGTTGAAGGCAAAGGCACTTCGACCCCATCCTGGACAGCAACATGATTGTACCGGAATGGCACAGCTCGATCAGATGAGTAAGGCACGGGGCCAGCTGGTTTGATAACCAAAGAAGGGGAAGCCTTCGACTTGTTGCTATTGTAGCGAATAACAACGGGCTCAGGCAGCTTGAACACTGGTGATATGACATTCACTTCGGGTTCAGCTATATCAACATTGCGATTCTGGAGAATCTCAATGGTACCTTCATTTAACATCTTCTGAAGTTCACGGCGGACCTGGTCGCAACCCAAGCGGTTAACCGAACAGACGCGGCACTTGTCGTGGTTATGCTCCAAATAGCTGTACTGACACAGCATCTTATGTAAATCAACCAACGACTGCCTGATGTGGCTGACATACCTGACCTTGTACTTCCCAAGGCATTCCTGAATCATATTCACAGATTTCCCATGCGACGGCAATGGGTTCTTGGTGACGTTCGGGCTCGAGTCCTCAAAACTCAGAATTCCACTTCTCATAAGGTCTTGCACCTTAGTCTTCAGCGGGAAACAGTTCTCTACATTGTGGCCCGGAGCACTGGAATGGTAGACACAATGCTGGTCTGGTTTGTACCACCATTGCGGGTTTGCAGGAATGGCAGGAGGATCCCTGGGAGAAACCAATTTCCTTTCCAACAAGGAAGGATAAAGCTCTGCATATGTCATAGGAATTGGATCAAAGCTGATCTTCTTCCTATCATAATTCATGTTAGCTTGATTGGTTGTACTTCCACGAGGCTGGTAAGCCTGTTGCTGTGGACGTTGCTGTTGTTGTTGGTATTGCGGTTGTTGATATTGCTGCTGATGCTGATACTGCTGAGCATTATCTTTGAATACAGGTGCTATATGAGCCACCTGGTGCTGATGTCCGGCACGACGTGCAGGCTTCCTCTGAACAGAGGGTCTTCTATGTTTTGGCTGAGATTGCACAGCATGCGCTTCACCTTCTTTCCTCTTAAACGCCCCATATCGTTTAGAGGAAGAGCTATCATCCTTAGCCAATCGTCCTTCACGGACACCTTCTTCAAGACGCATCCCCATGTTCACCATCTCGGTGAAATCAGAGGGAGCGCTAGCTACCATCCGCTCATAATAAAATGAACCAAGAGTTTTCAGAAAGATCTTGGTCATTTCCTTCTCTTCCAGCGGTGGAGTAATCTGAGCTGCCAGCTCGCGCCATCTCTGGGCGTACTCCTTGAACGATTCCTTATCTTTCTGTGACATGGACCTGAGTTGATCACGGTCAGGTGCCATATCGACATTGTATTTATATTGCTTGACGAAAGCTTCGCCAAGGTCATTGAAAGATCGGATGTTGACACTGTCCAGGCTCATGTACCATCTGAGCGCGGCACCAGACAGACTATCTTGGAAATAATAGATCAAGAGTTGATCATTATCAGTCTGTGTTGACATCTTCCTGGCGTACATGACCAGGTGAGCAAGTGGACAGGTGTTCCCCTTATATTTTTCAAAGTCTGGGACCTTGAACTTGACTGGTATCTTCACACCGGGAACTAGGCAGAGTTCGGCTGCAGACTTGCCGAAGAGATCTTTGCCACGGAGAGTCCTCAATTCCTTTCTCAGCTCAAGGAATTGATCGTTCATTGCATCCATCTTTTCATGAACATCTGAGCCCTCAGACGCTTCAGAGTGATAGATGGTGTCGTCTACCCTGGGCATGGTATGCACGACAGGAGGAGCGGGAACAGGGACCGGGCTAGATGCCGGCATTTGAACAAATGTTGGAGCTGGCAGATCAGGCATGAAGCCTGGAGGCATCCCCCAAGGAAAACCGGGAGGCATGGCATTGGGCTGATGGGCACTGACTGGCACAGTTGAAGTGGAGACTTCAGAAATAACCGTCCGCTGAACCGGAGTTGCTGGCTGTTGAGCAGGCTGGTTCTGAGCAGCAAGGAGTTGCTCCATCAAAGCGCCAAGTCTGGCGACCTCTTCCTTTAGTTCTCTGTTCTCTTGTTCCAATTGCTCCATGACCCTTGCAGAGTTGACCCGCGTATAATACCGGTGAGTCAGCTTGTCTTCAAAATAAATGAAGAACAAAGGTTAGAACCAGAAGACCAGAAACAAGGGGTACCTGTTAATGCATGAATGATGCATGAAATGCTTGTGCAGATGCTTTGTTTTCAAGGAACCCTTAGGTTTTTTATTTGCAATATTTTGAATATTTAAACATTTTAATTGCTCATGGAAGATATTTCATTCAATATATTGAGACAAAGGAGTACAGCATTTTTTAATTATTACAAAGAGAAAAGGTAAATGACATCCTATGGATCCCTATTAGCTCGGGATGCTGGAAGACGAGAAGTGCACAACTTCTTGATCTCTCTCTCATAGGCAGCCTCCATATCAGCTTTCTCCTTAGCAAGTCGATCATACCTCCTCTTCCAGAATTTGGATGACTGAGGAAGCAGAGAAGTCCAAGTGTCGTTTGGATCATCGATCACTCGGTGCTCGAGAAATTCAATCATAGCATCCTTCTCCTTGAGCTGCTGCAGCAATTCCTCCCTTTCACGGATCCAAGCACGCGAAAGGTATTCTTCTCTCAACTCCTCTACACGTTGGGTAGGGAGGGTTGAAGGCCCAGCCACATCCAACAGTGTAGATCTCGGATGATCATACGGCATCAAGTAGGTGGCAGCTCTCTGTCTGACCCAAGAGGTGTAGGGCTCCAAAGCAATGCAGTTCTTTGGACCCAATTCATTCCTACTCTTCTTGTGAATACTGCGCCAAGCACGGACAAATCTGGCTTTCAGGCCTTGGGGATTTTTACCCTCCTGGAAGAACACACCTTCTAACAGAATGTTATTAGGTTTATCCTTCAGGGGGAACCCAAGCTGACGTCGTGCAAGAATAGGATTGTAGGTAATCCCACCACATGTACCAAGAAGAGGCACATTGGGGAATTCACCACAATAGTCGATGATCTGGATGGTATCATACACGCGATCATACCAGGTGATATCATCATTGGTGAGAGACATGAGTCTCTGAGACCACCGTAGACATCCCTTGTTCTCCTTGAAAGCAACTGTCTCTGGCAAGTGCGAAATAAACCACTTGTACAGCAACTGTCTGGTCGTGGTTTCTTTCTTCCCATTCATCCGTTGATGTCTGGTCGTGGTTTCTTTCTTCCCATTCATCCGAGAGATGTCTGGTCGTGGTTTCTTTCTTCCCATTCATCGAGAGATGTCTGGTCGTGGTTTCTTTCTTCCCATTCATCTGTTGATGTCTGGTCGTGGTTTCTTTCTTCCCATTCATCGAGAGATGTCTGGTCGTGGTTTCTTTCTTCCCATTCATCGAGAGATGTCTGGTCGTGGTTTCTTTCTTCCCATTCATCCATTGATGTATGGTCGTGGTTTCTTTCTTCCCATTCATCAAGAGATGTCTGGTCGTGGTTTCTTTCTTCCCATTCATCAAGAGATGTCTGGTCGTGGTTTCTTTCTTCCCATTCATCTATTGATGTCTGGTCGTGGTTACTTTCTTCCCATTCATCGAAAGATGTCTGGTCGTGGTTTCTTTCTTCCCATTCATCCGTTGATGTCTGGTCGTGGTTTCTTTTTTCCCATTCATCGAGAGATGTCTGGTCGTGCTTTCTTTCTTCCCATTCATCTGTTGATGTCTGGTCGTGGTTTCTTTCTTCCCATTCATCGAGAGATGTCTGGTCGTGGTTTTTTTCTTCCCATTCTTCCGTTGATGTCTGGTTGTGGTTTCTTTCTTCCCATTCATCGAGAGATGTCTGGTCGTGGTTTCTTTCTTCCCATTCATTGAGAGATGTCAGTTCGTGGTTTCTTTCTTCCCATTCATCCGTTGATGTCTGGTCGTGGTTTGTTTCTTCCCATTCATCAAGAGATGTCTAGTCGTGGTTTCTTTCTTCCCATTCATCGAGAGATGTCTGGTCATGATTTCTTTTTTCCCATTCATCGAGAGATGTCTGGTCGTGGTTTCTTTCTTCCCATTCATCGAGAGATGTCGTGTCGTGGTTTCTTTCTTCCCATTCATCGAGATTTGTCTGGTCGTGGTTTCTTTCTTCCCATTCATCCGTTGATGTCTAGTCGTGGTTTCTTTCTTCCCATTCATCAAGAGATGTCTGGTTGTGGTTTCTTTGTTCCCATTCATCGAGAGATCTCTGGTCGTGGTTTCTTTCTTCCCATTCATCGAGAGATGTCTGATCGTGGTTTCTTTCTTCCCATTCATCGAGAGATGTCTGGTCGTGGTTTCTTTCTTCCCATTCATCCGTTGATGTCTGGTCGTGGTTTCTTTCTTCCCATTCATCGAGAGATGTCTGGTCGTGGTTTCTTTCTTCCCATTCATCGAGAGATGTCTGGTCGTGGTTTCTTTCTTCCCATTCATCCGTTGATGTCTGGTCGTGATTTCTTTCTTCCCATTCATCGAGAGATGTCTGGTCGTGGTTTCTTTCTTCCCATTCATCGAGAGATGTCTGGTCGTGGTTTCTTTCTTCCCATTCATCCGTTGATGTCTAGTCGTGGTTTCTTTCTTCCCATTCATCGAGAGATGTCTGGTTGTGGTTTCTTTGTTCCCATTCATCAAGAGATGTCTGGTCGTGGTTCCTTTCTTCCCATTCATCCGTTGATGTCTGGTCGTGGTTTCTTTCACCCCATTCATCGAGAGATGCCTGGTCGTGGTTTCTTTCTTCCCATTCATCTGAGAGATGTCTGGTCGTGGTTTCTTTCTTCCCATTCATCCGAGAGATGTCTGGTCGTGGTTTCTTTCTTCCCATTCATCTGTTGATGTCTGGTCGTGGTTTCTTTCTTCCCATTCATCCGAGAGATGTCTGGTCGTGGTTTCTTTCTTCCCATTCATCGAGAGATGTCTGGTCGTGGTTTCTTTCTTCCCATTCATCTGTTGATGTCTGGTCGTGGTTTCTTTCTTCCCATTCATCGAGAGATGTCTGGTCGTGGTTTCTTTCTTCCCATTCATCCGTTGATGTCTGTTCGTGGTTTCTTTCTTCCCATTCATCGAGAGATGTCGTGTCGTGGTTTCTTTCTTCCCATTCATCCGTTGATGTTTGGTCGTGGTTTCTTTCTTCCCATTCATCAAGAGATGTCTAGTCGTGGTTTCTTTCTTCCCATTCATCGAGAGATGTCTGGTCATGATTTCTTTTTTCCCATTCATCCGTTGATGTCTGGTCGTGGTTTCTTTCTTCCCATTCATCGAGAGATGTCTGGTCGTGGTTTCTTTCTTCCCATTCATCGAGATTTGTCTGGTCGTGGTTTCTTTCTTCCCATTCATCCGTTGATGTCTAGTCGTGGTTTCTTTCTTCCCATTCATCGAGAGATGTCTGGTTGTGGTTTCTTTGTTCCCATTCATCGAGAGATGTCTGGTCGTGGTTTCTTTCTTCCCATTCATCCGTTGATGTCTGGTCGTGGTTTCTTTCTTCCCATTCATCGAGAGATGCCTGGTCGTGGTTTCTTTCTTCCCATTCATCCGAGAGATGTCTGGTCGTGGTTTCTTTCTTCCCATTCATCCGAGAGATGTCTGGTCGTGGTTTCTTTCTTCCCATTCATCCGTTGATGTCTGGTCGTGGTTTCTTTCTTCCCATTCATCCGAGAGATGTCTGGTCGTGGTTTCTTTCTTCCCATTCATCGAGAGATGTCTGGTCGTGGTTTCTTTCTTCCCATTCATCTGTTGATGTCTGGTCGTGGTTTCTTTCTTCCCATTCATCGAGAGATGTCTGGTCGTGGTTTCTTTCTTCCCATTCATCGAGAGATGTCTGGTCGTGGTTTCTTTCTTCCCATTCATCCATTGATGTATGGTCGTGGTTTCTTTCTTCCCATTCATCAAGAGATGTCTGGTCGTGGTTTCTTTCTTCCCATTCATCAAGAGATGTCTGGTCGTGGTTTCTTTGTTCCCATTCATCTGTTGATGTCTGGTCGTGGTTACTTTCTTCCCTTTCATCGAAAGATGTCTGGTCGTGGTTTCTTTCTTCCCATTCATCCGTTGATGTCTGGTCGTGGTTTCTTTTTTCCCATTCATCGAGAGATGTCTGGTCGTGCTTTCTTTCTTCCCATTCATCTGTTGATGTCTGGTCGTGGTTTCTTTCTTCCCATTCATCGAGAGATGTCTGGTCGTGGTTTCTTTCTTCCCATTCATCGAGAGATGTCTGGTCGTGGTTTCTTTCTTCCCATTCATCAAGAGATGTCTAGTCGTGGTTTCTTTCTTCCCATTCATCGAGAGATGTCTGGTCATGATTTCTTTTTTCCCATTCATCCGTTGATGTCTGGTCGTGGTTTCTTTCTTCCCATTCAACGAGAGATGTCTGGTCGTGGTTTCTTTCTTCCCATTCATCGAGATTTGTCTGGTCGTGGTTTCTTTCTTCCCATTCATCCGTTGATGTCTAGTCGTGGTTTCTTTCTTCCCATTCATCGAGAGATGTCTGGTTGTGGTTTCTTTGTTCCCATTCATCGAGAGATGTCTGGTCGTGGTTTCTTTCTTCCCATTCATCCGTTGATGTCTGGTCGTGGTTTCTTTCTTCCCATTCATCGAGAGATGCCTGGTCGTGGTTTCTTTCTTCCCATTCATCCGAGAGATGTCTGGTCGTGGTTTCTTTCTTCCCATTCATCCGAGAGATGTCTGGTCGTGGTTTCTTTCTTCCCATTCATCCGTTGATGTCTGGTCGTGGTTTCTTTCTTCCCATTCATCCGAGAGATGTCTGGTCGTGGTTTCTTTCTTCCCATTCATCGAGAGATGTCTGGTCGTGGTTTCTTTCTTCCCATTCATCTATGGATGTCTGGTCGTGGTTTCTTTCTTCCCATTCATCGAGAGATGTCTGGTCGTGGTTTCTTTCTTCCCATTCATCGAGAGATGTCTGGTCGTGGTTTCTTTCTTCCCATTCATCCATTGATGTATGGTCGTGGTTTCTTTCTTCCCATTCATCAAGATATGTCTGGTCGTGGTTTCTTTCTTCCCATTCATCAAGAGATGTCTGGTCGTGGTTTCTTTGTTCCCATTCATCTGTTGATGTCTGGTCGTGGTTACTTTCTTCCCTTTCATCGAAAGATGTCTGGTCGTGGTTTCTTTCTTCCCATTCATCCGTTGATGTCTGGTCGTGGTTTCTTTTTTCCCATTCATCGAGAGATGTCTGGTCGTGCTTTCTTTCTTCCCATTCATCTGTTGATGTCTGGTCGTGGTTTCTTTCTTCCCATTCATCGAGAGATGTCTGGTCGTGGTTTCTTTCTTCCCATTCATCAAGAGATGTCTGGTCGTGGTTTCTTTCTTCCCATTCATCCATTGATGTATGGTCGTGGTTTCTTTCTTCCCATTCATCAAGAGATGTCTGGTCGTGGTTTCTTTCTTCCCATTCATCAAGAGATGTCTGGTCGTGGTTTCTTTGTTCCCATTCATCTGTTGATGTCTGGTCGTGGTTACTTTCTTCCCTTTCATCGAAAGATGTCTGGTCGTGGTTTCTTTCTTCCCATTCATCCGTTGATGTCTGGTCGTGGTTTCTTTCTTCCCATTCATCGAGAGATGTCTGGTCGTGGTTTCTTTCTTCCCATTCATCCGTTGATGTCTGGTAGTGGTTTCTTTCTTCTCATTCATCGGGAGATGTCTGGTCGTGGTTTCATTCTTCCCATTCATCCGTTGATGTCTGGTCGTGGTTTCTTTCTTCCCATTCATCCGAGAGATGTCTGGTCGTGGTTTCTTTCTTCCCATTCATCCGAGAGATGTCTGGTCGTGGTTTCTTTCTTCCCATTCATTGAGAGATGTCTGGTCGTGGTTTCTTTCTTCCCATTCATCCGTTGATGTCTGGTCGTGGTTTCTTTCTTCCCAATCATCAAGAGATGTCTAGTCGTGGTTTCTTTCTTCCCATTCATCGAGAGATGTCTGGTCATGGTTTCTTTCTTCCCATTCATCGAGAGATGTCTGGTCGTGGTTTCTTTCTTCCCATTCATCGAGAGATGTCTGGTCGTGGTTTTTTTCTTCCCATTCATCCGTTGATGTCAGGTTGTGGTTTCTTTCTTCCCATTCATCGAGAGATGTCTGGTCGTGGTTTCATTCTTCCCATTCATTGAGAGATGTCTGTTCGTGGTTTCTTTCTTCCCATTCATCCGTTCATGTCTGGTCGTGGTTCCTTCTTCCCATTCATCGAGAGATGTCTGGTCGTGGTTTGTTTCTTCCCATTCATCTGAGAGATGTCTGGTTGTGGTTTCTTTCTTCCCATTCATCCGTTGATGTATGGTCGTGGTTTCTTTCTTCCCCTTCATGCGAGAGATGTTTGGTCGTGGTTTCTTTCTTCCCATTAATCGAGAGATGTCTGATCGTGGTTTCTTTCTTCCCATTCATCGAGAGATGTCTGTTCGTGGTTTCTTTCTTCCCATTCATCCGTTGATGTCTGGTCGTGGTTTCTTTCTTCCCATTCATCGAGAGATGTCTGGTCGTGGTTTCTTTCTTCCCATTCATCGAGAGATGTCTGGTCGTGGTTTCTTTCTTCCCATTCATCCGTTGATGTCTGGTCGTGATTTCTTTCTTCCCATTCATCGAGAGATGTTTGGTCGTGGTTTCTTTCTTCCCATTCATCGAGAGATGTCTGGTCGTGGTTTCTTTCTTCCCATTCATTCGTTGATGTCTAGTCGTGGTTTCTTTCTTCCCATTCATCGAGAGATGTCTGGTTGTAGTTTCTTTATTCCCATTCATCAAGAGATGTCTGGTCGTGGTTTCTTTCTTCCCATTCATCCGTTGATGTCTGGTCGTGGTTTCTTTCACCCCATTCATCGAGAGATGCCTGGTCGTGGTTTCTTTCTTCCCATTCATCTGAGAGATGTCTGGTCGTGGTTTCTTTCTTCCCATTCATCCGAGAGATGTCTGGTCGTGGTTTCTTTCTTCCCATTCATCTGTTGATGTCTGGTCGTGGTTTCTTTCTTCCCATTCATCCGAGAGATGTCTGGTCGTGGTTTCTTTCTTCCCATTCATCGAGAGATGTCTGGTCGTGGTTTCTTTCTTCCCATTCATCTGTTGATGTCTGGTCGTGGTTTCTTTCTTCCCATTCATCGAGAGATGTCTGGTCGTGGTTTCTTTCTTCCCATTCATCTGTTGATGTCTGTTCGTGGTTTCTTTCTTCCCATTCATCGAGAGATGTCTGGTCGTGGTTTCTTTCTTCCCATTCATCCGTTGATGTATGGTCGTGGTTTCTTTCTTCCCATTCATCAAGAGATGTCTAGTCGTGGTTTCTTTCTTCCCATTCATTGAGAGATGTCTGGTCATGATTTCTTTTTTCCCATTCATCCGTTGATGTCTGGTCGTGGTTTCTTTCTTCCCATTCATCGAGAGATGTCTGGTCGTGGTTTCTTTCTTCCCATTCATCGAGATTTGTCTGGTCGTGGTTTCTTTCTTCCCATTCATCCGTTGATGTCTAGTCGTGGTTTCTTTCTTCCCATTCATCGAGAGATGTCTGGTTGTGGTTTCTTTGTTCCCATTCATCGAGAGATGTCTGGTCGTGGTTTCTTTATTCCCATTCATCCGTTGATGTCTGGTCGTGGTTTCTTTCTTCCCATTCATCGAGAGATGCCTGGTCGTGGTTTCTTTCATCCCATTCATCCGAGAGATGTCTGGTCGTGGTTTCTTTCTTCCCATTCATCCGAGAGATGTCTGGTCGTGGTTTCTTTCTTCCCATTCATCCGTTGATGTCTGGTCGTGGTTTCTTTCTTCCCATTCATCCGAGAGATGTCTGGTCGTGGTTTCTTTCTTCCCATTCATCGAGAGATGTCTGGTCGTGGTTTCTTTCTTCCCATTCATCTGTTGATGTCTGGTCGTGGTTTCTTTCTTCCCATTCATCGAGAGATGTCTGGTCGTGGTTTCTTTCTTCCCATTCATCGAGAGATGTCTGGTCGTGGTTTCTTTCTTCCCATTCATCCATTGATGTATGGTCGTGGTTTCTTTCTTCCCATTCATCAAGAGATGTCTGGTCGTGGTTTCTTTCTTCCCATTCATCAAGAGATGTCTGGTCGTGGTTTCTTTCTTCCCATTCATCTGTTGATGTCTGGTCGTGGTTACTTTCTTCCCATTCATCGAAAGATGTCTGGTCGTGGTTTCTTTCTTCCCATTCATCCGTTGATGTCTGGTCGTGGTTTCTTTTTTCCCATTCATCGAGAGATGTCTGGTCGTGCTTTCTTTCTTCCCATTCATCTGTTGATGTCTGGTCGTGGTTTCTTTCTTCCCATTCATCGAGAGATGTTTGGTCGTCGTTTTTTTCTTCCCATTCTTCCGTTGATGTCTGGTTGTGGTTTCTTTCTTCCCATTCATCGAGAGATGTCTGGTCGTGGTTTCTTTCTTCCCATTCATTGAGAGATGTCAGTTCGTGGTTTCTTTCTTCCCATTCATCCGTTGATGTCTGGTCGTGGTTTCTTTCTTCCCATTCATCAAGAGATGTCTAGTCGTGGTTTCTTTCTTCCCATTCATCGAGAGATGTCTGGTCATGATTTCTTTTTTCCCATTCATCCGTTGATGTCTGGTCGTGGTTTCTTTCTTCCCATTCATCGAGAGATGTCTGGTCGTGGTTTCTTTCTTCCCATTCATCGAGATTTGTCTGGTCGTGGTTTCTTTCTTCCCATTCATCCGTTGATGTCTAGTCGTGGTTTCTTTCTTCCCATTCATCAAGAGATGTCTGGTTGTGGTTTCTTTCTTCCCATTCATCGAGAGATCTCTGGTCGTGGTTTCTTTCTTCCCATTCATCGAGAGATGTCTGATCTTGGTTTCTTTCTTCCCATTCATCGAGAGATGTCTGGTCGTGGTTTCTTTCTTCCCATTCATCCGTTGATGTCTGGTCGTGGTTTCTTTCTTCCCATTCATCGAGAGATGTCTGGTCGTGGTTTCTTTCTTCCCATTCATCGAGAGATGTCTGGTCGTGGTTTCTTTCTTCCCATTCATCCGTTGATGTCTGGTCGTGGTTTCTTTCTTCCCATTCATCGAGAGATGTCTGGTCGTGGTTTCTTTCTTCCCATTCATCGAGAGATGTCTGGTCGTGGTTTCTTTCTTCCCATTCATCCGTTGATGTCTAGTCGTGGTTTCTTTCTTCCCATTCATCGAGAGATGTCTGGTTGTGGTTTCTTTGTTCCCATTCATCAGAGATGTCTGGTCGTGGTTTCTTTCTTCCCATTCATCCGTTGATGTCTGGTCGTGGTTTCTTTCTACCCATTCATCGAGAGATGCCTGGTCGTGGTTTCTTTCTTCCCATTCATCTGAGAGATGTCTGGTCGTGGTTTCTTTCTTCCCATTCATCCGAGAGATGTCTGGTCGTGGTTTCTTTCTTCCCATTCATCTGTTGATGTCTGGTCGTGGTTTCTTTCTTCCCATTCATCCGAGAGATGTCTGGTCGTGGTTTCTTTCTTCCCATTCATCGAGAGATGTCTGGTCGTGGTTTCTTTCTTCCCATTCATCGTTGATGTCTGGTCGTGGTTTCTTTCTTCCCATTCATCGAGAGATGTCTGGTCGTGGTTTCTTTCTTCCCATTCATCCGTTGATGTCTGGTCGTGTTTCTTTCTTCCCATTCATCGAGAGATGTCTGGTCGTGGTTTCTTTCTTCCCATTCATCCGTTGATGTCTGGTCGTGGTTTCTTTCTTCCCATTCATCAAGAGATGTCTGGTCGTGGTTTCTTTCTTCCCATTCATCGAGAGATGTCTGGTCGTGGTTTCTTTCTTCCCATTCATCCGTTGATGTCTGGTCGTGGTTTCTTTCTTCCCATTCATCGAGAGATGTCTGGTCGTGGTTTCTTTCTTCCCATTCATCGAGATTTGTCTGGTCGTGGTTTCTTTCTTCCCATTCATCCGTTGATGTCTGGTCGTGGTTTCTTTCTTCCCATTCATCGAGAGATGTCTGGTTTGTGTTTCTTTCTTCCCATTCATCGAGAGATGTCTGGTCGTGTTTCTTCTTCTTCCCATTCATCCGTTGATGTCTGGTCGTGGTTTCTTTCTTCCCATTCATCGAGGATGTCTGGTCGTGGTTTCTTTCTTCCCATTCATCCGAGGATGTCTGGTCGTGGTTTCTTTCTTCCCATTCATCCGAGAGATGTCTGGTCGTGGTTTCTTTCTTCCCATTCATCCGTTGATGTCTGGTCGTGGTTTCTTTCTTCCCATTCATCCGAGAGATGTCTGGTCGTGGTTTCTTTCTTCCCATTCATCGAGAGATGTCTGGTCGTGGTTTCTTTCTTCCCATTCATCTGTTGATGTCTGGTCGTGGTTTCTTTCTTCCCATTCATCGAGAGATGTCTGGTCGTGGTTTCTTTCTTCCCATTCATCGAGAGATGTCTGGTCGTGGTTTCTTTCTTCCCATTCATCCATTGATGTCTGGTCGTGGTTTCTTTCTTCCCATTCATCGAGAGATGTCTGGTCGTGGTTTCTTTCTTCCCATTCATCGAGAGATGTCTGGTCGTGGTTTCTTTCTTCCCATTCATCCTTTGATGTCTGGTCGTGGTTTCTTTCTTCCCATTCATCGAGAGATGTCTGGTCGTGGTTTCTTTCTTCCCATTCATCCGTTGATGTCTGGTCGTGGTTTCTTTCTTCCCATTCATCGAGAGATGTCTGGTCGTGGTTTTTTTCTTCCCATTCATCCGTTGATGTCTGGTCGTGGTTTCTTTCTTCCCATTCATCGAGAGATGTCTGGTCGTGGTTTCTTTCTTCCCATTCATCGAGAGATGTCTGGTCGTGGTTTCTTTCTTCCCATTCATCGTTGATGTCTGGTCGTGGTTTCTTTCTTCCCATTCATCGAGAGATGTCTGGTCGTGGTTTCTTTCTTCCCATTCATCGAGAGATGTCTGGTCGTGGTTTCTTTCTTCCCATTCATCCGTTGATGTCTGGTCGTGGTTTCTTTTTTCCCATTCATCGAGAGATGTCTGGTCGTGGTTTCTTTCTTCCCATTCATCGAGAGATGTCTGGTCGTGGTTTCTTTCTTCCCATTCATCCGTTGATGTCTGGTCGTGGTTTCTTTCTTCCCATTCATCGAGAGATGTCTGGTCGTGGTTTCTTTCTTCCCATTCATCCATTGATGTCTGGTCGTGGTTTCTTTCTTCCCATTCATCGAGAGATGTCTGGTCGTGGTTTCTTTCTTCCCATTCATCGAGAGATGTCTGGTCGTGGTTTCTTTCTTCCCATTCATCGAGAGATGTCTGGTCGTGGTTTCTTTCTTCCCATTCATCCAGAGATGTCTGGTCGTGGTTTCTTTCTTCCCATTCATCAGAGATGTCTGGTCGTGGTTTCTTTCTTCCCATTCATCGAGAGATGTCTGGTCGTGGTTTCTTTCTTCCCATTCATCCGTTGATGTCTGGTCGTGGTTTCTTTCTTCCCATTCATCGAGAGATGTCTGGTCGTGGTTTCTTTCTTCCCATTCATCGAGAGATGTCTGTCGTGGTTTCTTTCTTCCCATTCATCCGTTGATGTCTGGTCGTGGTTTCTTTCTTCCCATTCATCGAGAGATGTCTGGTCGTGGTTTCTTTCTTCCCATTCATCCGTTGATGTCTGGTCGTGGTTTCTTTCTTCCCATTCATCGAGAGATGTCTGGTCGTGGTTTCTTTCTTCCCATTCATCGAGAGATGTCTGGTCGTGGTTTCTTTCTTCCCATTCATCGTTGATGTCTGGTCGTGGTTTCTTTCTTCCCATTCATCGAGAGATGTCTGGTCGTGGTTTCTTTCTTCCCATTCATCCGTTGATGTCTGGTCGTGGTTTCTTTCTTCCCATTCATCGAGATGTCTGGTCGTGGTTTCTTTCTTCCCATTCATCTGTTGATGTCTGGTCGTGGTTTCTTTCTTCCCATTCATCGAGAGATGTCTGGTCGTGGTTTTTTTCTTCCCATTTCTCTCCGTTGATGTCTGGTCGTGGTTTCTTTCTTCCCATTCATCGAGAGATGTCTGGTCGTGGTTTCTTTCTTCCCATTCATCGAGATGTCTGTTCGTGGTTTCTTTCTTCCCATTCATCCGTTGATGTCTGGTCGTGGTTTCTTTCTTCCCATTCATCGAGAGATGTCTGGTCGTGGTTTCTTTCTTTCCCATTCATCGAGAGATGTCTGGTCGTGGTTTCTTTCTTCCCATTCATCCGTTGATGTCTGGTCGTGGTTTCTTCTTTCCCATTCATCGAGAGATGTCTGGTCGTGGTTTCTTTCTTCCCATTCATCGAGATTTGTCTGGTCGTGGTTTCTTTCTTCCCATTCATCCGAGATGTCTGGTCGTGGTTTCTTTCTTCCCATTCATCGAGAGATGTCTGGTGTGGTTTCTTCTTTCTTCCCATTCATCGAGAGATGTCTGGTCGTGGTTTCTTTCTTCCCATTCATCCGAGATGTCTGGTCGTGGTTTCTTTCTTCCCATTCATCGAGAGATCCTGGTCGTGGTTTCTTCTTTCTCCCATTCATCCGAGAGATGTCTGGTCGTGGTTTCTTTCTTCCCATTCATCCGGAGATGTCTGGTCGTGGTTTCTTTCTTCCCTTCTTCATCCGTTGATGTCTGGTCGTGGTTTCTTTCTTCCCATTCATCCGAGATGTCTGGTCGTGGTTTCTTTCTTCCCATTCATCGAGAGATGTCTGGTCGTGGTTTCTTTCTTCCCATTCATCTTTGATGTCTGGTCGTGGTTTCTTTCTTCCCATTCATCGAGAGATGTCTGGTCGTGGTTTCTTTCTTCCCATTCATCGAGAGATGTCTGGTCGTGGTTTCTTTCTTCCCATTCATCCGTTGATGTCTGGTCGTGGTTTCTTTCTTCCCATTCATCAGAGATGTCTGGTCGTGGTTTCTTTCTTCCCATTCATCGAGAGATGTCTGGTCGTGGTTTCTTTCTTCCCATTCATCTGTTTTCTGGTCGTGGGTTTCTTTCTTCCCATTCATCGAGAGATGTCTGGTCGTGGTTTCTTTCTTCCCATTCATCGAGAGATGTCTGGTCGTGGTTTCTTTCTTCCCATTCATCGAGAGATGTCTGGTCGTGGTTTCTTTCTTCCCATTCATCGTTGATGTCTGGTCGTGGTTTCTTTCTTCCCATTCATCGAGAGATGTCTGGTCGTGGTTTCTTTCTTCCCATTCATCCGTTGATGTCTGGTCGTGGTTTCTTTCTTCCCATTCATCGAGAGATGTCTGGTCGTGGTTTCTTTCTTCCCATTCATCCGAGATGTCTGGTCGTGGTTTCTTTCTTCCCATTCATCCGTTGATGTCTGGTCGTGGTTTCTTTCTTCCCATTCATCGAGAGATGTCTGGTCGTGGTTTCTTTCTTCCCATTCATCGAGAGATGTCTGGTCGTGGTTTTCTTTCTTCCCATTCATCCGAGAGATGTCTGGTCGTGGTTTCTTTCTTCCCATTCATCCGAGATGTCTGGTCGTGGTTTCTTTCTTCCCATTCATCCGAGAGATGTCTGGTCGTGGTTTCTTTCTTTCTTCCCATTCATCCGAGATGTCTGGTCGTGGTTTCTTTCTTCCCATTCATCGAGAGATGTCTGGTCGTGGTTTCTTTCTTCTCCTCCCATTCATCCGTTGATGTCTGGTCGTGGTTTCTTTCTTCCCCCATTCATCGAGAGATGTCTGGTCGTGGTTTCTTTCTTCCCATTCATCCGAGAGATGTCTGGTCGTGGTTTCTTTCTTCCCATTCATCCTTGATGTCTGGTCGTGGTTTCTTTCTTCCCATTCATCGAGAGATGTCTGGTCGTGGTTTCTTTCTTCCCATTCATCGAGAGATGTCTGGTCGTGTTTTTTTCTTCCCATTCATCGAGAGATGTCTGGTCGTGGTTTCTTTCTTCCCATTCATCCGTTGATGTCTGGTCGTGGTTTCTTTCTTCCCATTCATCGAGAGATGTCTGGTCGTGGTTTCTTTCTTCCCATTCATCGAGAGATGTCTGGTCGTGGTTTCTTTCTTCCCATTCATCCGTTGATGTCTGGTCGTGGTTTCTTTCTTCCCATTCATCGAGAGATGTCTGGTCGTGGTTTCTTTCTTCTTCCATTCATCTGAGAGATGTCTGGTCGTGGTTTCTTTCTTCCCATTCATCCGAGAGATGTCTGGTCGTGTTTCTTTCTTCCCATTCATCTGTTGATGTCTGGTCGTGGTTTCTTTCTTCCCATTCATCGAGAGATGTCTGGTCGTGGTTTCTTTCTTCCCATTCATCGAGAGATGTCTGGTCGTGGTTTCTTTCTTCCCATTCATCGAGAGATGTCTGGTCGTGGTTTCTTTTCTTCCCATTCATCCGTTGATGTCTGGTCGTGGTTTCTTTCTTCCCATTCATCGAGAGATGTCTGGTCGTGGTTTCTTTCTTCCCATTCATCCGAGAGATGTCTGGTCGTGGTTTCTTTCTTCCCATTCATCGAGATGTCTGGTCGTGGTTTCTTTCTTCCCATTCATCGAGAATGTTCTGGTCGTGGGTCTTTCTTCTTCCCATTCATCCGAGATGTCTGGTCGTGGTTTCTTTCTTCCCATTCATCGAGAGATGTCTGGTTCGTGGTTTCTTTCTTCCCATTCATCGTTGATGTCTGGTCGTGGTTTCTTTCTTCCCATTCATCGAGAGATGTCTGGTCGTGGTTTCTTCTTTCTTCCCATTCATCCGAGAGATGTCTGGTCGTGGTTTCTTTCTTCCCATTCATCCGTTGATGTCTGGTCGTGGTTTCTTTCTTTCCCATTCATCCGAGAGATGTCTGGTCGTGGTTTCTTTCTTCCCATTCATCGAGAGATGTCTGGTCGTGGTTTCTTTCTTCCCATTCATCGAGAGATGTCTGTTGTGGTTTCTTTCTTCCCATTCATCCGTTGATGTCTGGTCGTGGTTTCTTTCTTCCCATTCATCCGAGAGATGTCTGGTCGTGGTTTCTTTCTTCCCATTCATCGAGAGTTCTGGTCGTGGTTTCTTTCTTCCCATTCATCCGTTGATGTCTGGTCGTGGTTTCTTCTTTCCCCCATTCATCGAGAGATGTCTGTCGTGGTTTCTTTCTTCCCATTCATCGAGAGATGTCTGGTCGTGGTTTCTTTCTTCCCATTCATCCGAGAGATGTCTGGTCGTGGTTTCTTTCTTCCCATTCATCGAGAGATGTCTGGTCGTGGTTTCTTTCTTCCCATTCATCCGAGAGATGTCTGGTCGTGGGTTTCTTTCTTCCCATTCATCGAGAGATGTCTGGTCGTGGTTTCTTTCTTCCCATTCATCGAGAGATGTCTGGTCGTGGTTTCTTTCTTCCCATTCATCCGGAGATGTCTGGTCGTGGTTTCTTTCTTCCCATTCATCGAGAGATGTCTGGTCGTGGTTTCTTTCTTCCCATTCATCCGAGATGTCTGGTCGTGGTTTCTTTCTTCCCATTCATCGAGAGATGTCTGGTCGTGGTTTCTTTCTTCCCATTCATCGAGAGATGTCTGGTCGTGGTTTCTTTCTTCCCATTCATCCTGATGTCTGGTCGTGGTTTCTTTCTTCCCATTCATCGAGAGATGTCTGGTCGTGGTTTCTTTCTTTCCCATTCATCGAGAGATGTCTGGTCGTGGTTTCTTTCTTCCCATTCATCCGTTGATGTCTGGTCGTGGTTTCTTTCTTCCCATTCATCGAGAGATGTCTGGTCGTGGTTTCTTTCTTCCCATTCATCCGAGATGTCTGTCGTGGTTTCTTTCTTCTTCCCATTCATCGAGAGATGTCTGGTCGTGGTTTCTTTCTTCCCATTCATCCGTTGATGTCTGGTCGTGGTTTCTTTCTTCCCATTCATCGAGAGATGTCTGGTCGTGGTTTCTTTTCTTCCCATTCATCCGTTGATGTCTGGTCGTGGTTTCTTTCTTCCCATTCATCGAGAGATGTCTGGTCGTGGTTTCTTTCTTCCCATTCATCCGAGAGATGTCTGGTCGTGGTTTCTTTTTTCTCCCCATTCATCCGTTGATGTCTGGTCGTGGTTTCTTTCTTCCCATTCATCGAGAGATGTCTGGTCGTGGTTTCTTTCTTCCCATTCATCGAGAGATGTCTGGTCGTGGTTTCTTTCTTCCCATTCATCCGTTGATGTCTGGTCGTGGTTTCTTTCTTCCCATTCATCGAGAGATGTTGTCGTGGTTTCTTTCTTCCCATTCATCGAGAGATGTCTGTCGTGGTTTCTTTCTTTCTTCCCATTCATATCCGTTGATGTCTGGTCGTGGTTTCTTTCTTCCCATTCATCGAGAGATGTCTGGTCGTGGTTTCTTCTTCTTTCTTCCCATTCATCCGAGAGATGTCTGGTCGTGGTTTCTTTCTT
>NW_026113064.1:0-44183 GCF_024323335.1 Lathyrus oleraceus
TGACGTCTGGCTGAGTTTTCTCCTTCTCCGTTGGTGTCGATAAACGTTGAGTCTCCCTTCGTCCTATGACGTCTGGCTGAGTTTTTCTCCTTCTCCGTTGGGTGTCGATAAACGTTGAGTCTCCCTTTCGTCCTATGACGTCTGGTTGAGTTTTCTCCTTCTCCGTGGGTGTCGATAAACGTTGAGTCTCCCTTTCGTCCTATGACGTCTGGCTGAGTTTCCTCCTTCCCGTTGGTGTCGATAAACGTTGAGTCTCCCTTTCGTCTATGACGTCTGGCTGAGTTTCTCCTTCTCCGTTGGTGTCGATAAACGTTGAGTCTCCCTTTCGTCCTATGACGTCTGGCTGAGTTTCTCCTTCTCCGTTGGTGTCGATAACGTGAGTCTCCCTTCGTCCTATGACGTCTGGTTGAGTTTTCTACCTCGCGTTGGTTTGGTAAACGTTGAGTTTTCCCATTAGTCCGCTGACGTATGGTTGTATCTCTCTTTCCATTCATTCATTAATGACTGGTCACCTCTCGTTGGTTTGGTAAAATGTTGAGTTTTTTCCATTTCGTCCGCTGACGTATGGTTGTATCTCTCTTTCATTCATTCATTAATGATTGGTTACCTCTCCGTTGGTTTTGGTAAACGTTGAGTCTTCCCATTTCGTCGCTGACGTATGGTTGTATCACTATCTTCCAGTCATTCATTAATGATTGGTTACCTCTCGTTGGTCTTGGTAAACGTTGAGTTTTTCCCCATTACGTCCGCTGACGTATGGTTGTACTTTCCTGGTTATCCCCAGTAGAGTTGAGTTACCTCTCGTTGGTTTTGGTAAACGTTGAGTGTTTCCTAGTTGTCCGTTGGCATCTAGTTGAGATGATTTCTGTTCATTCATCGTGTGTCGATGTGGATGTGCTTTACCCTGAAAATAAAGAAGAAAACAAAAAATTCCCAGCAGTGTGCAAATTTCTACGGTACTTGGTATTCAATCCCTGTTTACCTGAAAGTCTGACAGCCGTTGCTCTCATCCATTCGGGTTCCCAGCTGATTGAATAGGGGCAGCTGTAGCACCTCAAATTTGCACCCTACCTTTGTACATTCATTTCATATTAGGTCATTAACATAACATAGTCCATTGCATAACATTGCATTGTCCATTTGCCCAAGTGCAAGCCATTCAGAAGAATTAAGTCAAACTGATCAGGAAAATCAGTCAAAACAAGCAAGCATGTGCTATTTTCATTGGAGTAAAGCCCTAGGGTGGATTTATCAAGCTCACATGATTATGTGATCATTTTGGAGTGGTTTGGCCAAAGATTGGTTGATCAAAGCTCAACAGTCAAGCTGAATTTTATCTGAAACCCTAGAAAGCCAACTGTAAGTCAACTGAGGGCTAGGAAGTGGAGAGATGGTTTGAGACGCTTCCTTCATGTCCCAAAGAAGGTCATTTGTCATTACAAACACTTATCTGGAAGAAGAAATCATTTCGTTCTTTTCTCGAATTAATCTTGGAAAGTCAAGTTGGGTTGGATGATCCTGGTTGATTACTGAAGAGTTGATTTGGTTGTGGAAATTTAATCGTGGTTGCATTGAGCCCATTCATTTCTTTTGTTAAGCCCATAATTTTAGCCCATTAACCATTTCAAATAATTCCATTTCATATATCCAAATCATAATCCATAATCCATTTAGTTTGATTTTAACACAATCCATTTTTACAATAATCCATTATCCATATCCAATTTAGTTTATCCGTTTAAAACCAATTGCCATTATCCAATCATACCCATATCCATTTGTACAAAACCAAAATTCTGCATTGCATTTAACAGTAACATATCAAAAATTCTGCATAAAACTGCTATAAAAATTCTGCATCATCAAAATTCAGCATTACAAAAATTCTTTTCTGCATAAAATTCAGCATCATAAAATTCAGCATTAAAATTCTGCATCAAGTACAATCAAAATCCTGCATTAAAATCAAAACAAAATTCTGCATAAAATCAAAATTAATTTCCTGCATAATGAAATAACAGAAATCTTCATTCTTGTATGAGTATAAATAGTGCAAAGCCATAACAGAAAGGAGGGAGGGTCCATAACAGAAAAATAACAGAAATTGGAGGAAGCTTTTTCATCCTCTAACCTCTCGTTTCTTCGTCTTCCATCTTCTTCCATTCCTCCACCATCACAAACTCTTCCAATCTTCAACCACCGTAACCGTTTTTCAATTCACAATCACCTTCATCAAAAACTCCAAACTCCATAGCAAACCTTCAACCACTACGAATCTGTAACCGTAACCGTAATCTCCGTTCACCGAAACCTTCAACCGCTTCCAATCTTCACTCTTCAATTCTTCCACATTAATTTATCATCATCACAACCGAACCGCCAAAGATCCTGCAACAATTCTGCAGCAAGCAATCTCCTTTCTCGGAAGTGATAAGCAGAAGAAAAAAGAAGAAATAATAGAAAAGAGAAATCCAGAAGAGATCGGAATAATCGGAAACTCACGATCCAAGAGACTTCTTCTTCATTTCGATCGGCAATACGGTATTACGTCTTCGTCTTCATCTCAAAGCGGAGATGCGAGCGAGGCCTTCATCATCCACCAAGAACCTTCAACAAAATCCGTAGAACTCGCAACTCGTAACGGAATTGGTGAGAAGCTACAATCAGAAAGAAACCGATAATTGAAGAAGCAGTAGAAGGAACCAAAACCGTAACCGAAACCGTGATCTCCACCTTCATCAAACCTTCACCTCTCTACAATTTTCCAGATTTTCTTCTTCTTCTTTCTAGTTCTTCTTCCTGAATCTTCCACTTTCTTCTGGTTCACCCGCACCATAACAATCTCACAGTATTCACTGCGAATTGAAAACCGCACCGATTCTCGCATCTCGAGATCTCACCACACCAATTCATCACGAAACCAAGCAACAACAGAGGAAGATCGTAACGAGCCTTTGCGCCTCGATTCACCAGCAGTTTCTTCAGCGAGTTTCGACGAAATCCAAGATCTTATCCACAAAGCAACGACGCCGAGCGCAAACCGGGATTCTCCATTTCAGCGCCACAATCCAGCGATTCCTCATCCGCTCCATCAACGACGCGACGCAGCAAGTGGAAATCGAACAACCTCATTGGACGTCGAAGTCGGTGAGCTCTTTTCTCTTCAAATTCCGTTACCGCACGTGAGAATGAACTGAATATTGATTTCGTTTCCAATGTCGAATTGGTGAAAGGATGAGTGATGAGGTTAGTCTCAAGATTTGTTTGTTTTCCTGCTTGTTTCAATGTCCCCTTTAGAGTTGTGGAATATGGATATGGAGTTGAAAATTGCTTTTGGTCCTTTCTGCACTTGCAACCCTGGTAAGGGCCCGAGAGGACACACCACACTCACTCCCACGGGCCTGGTTCTTGTCTTAGGCCCAGTGAGATACACACTCCATTTCACTTAGTGCACCCCTGCGATTGGGCTTAGCCGTCCTTTCCAATTCTAAGCCCAGTCTGCTGCATCTTGATCCACTGCACTTTGTTTTATATAGTTATTAATTGATAATTGTTTTGGATAATATTAGGTTTAGTTTCGGTTAATTAGGATGATTAGATAAATTTAGAATTAGGTATTATTAGAAAATTAGAAGATATTAGAAGTTTTTGGATTGAATTAGTGATTGATTCTAGAATTAGTTTAATTAGGTTAATCGGTTTAATTAGATTAATTAGAAATGTTAAAATGATTTTAGAATTAGTGAAGTTGATTAGAAATTTCGGATTAATTTTAGAGATAGGATAATAGGTTGATTAGTGTAATAGACTTTTAGGTGTATTAGAATTAATAGAGATTAGTTCAATCTTAGAATTCTAGATCTTAATTAGGAACCTTGGTTTAGTTAGAAATAGAATTTTTTAGGAATGTTGGTTAGAAATTAGAATATTTTAGATATTAATTTAGCTTTAGAAAGTAGAATTAGTTTAGAATTTAATTGCTTTAAATAGAACTTACTTTCGTAAATAGAAATTTAATTCAATATTAATCCATAACTGTGAAATGACTATTCTACCCTTAGGCTTGGAAATAATTCGGTCTTGCATGCTCCCTTAATTTTAGGACATATCATCACTTGATTAAATGAATTTCACGTGGAGTTTGAGCTTCCGTTTTGGATTTTTGTTCTTCTTTGACCCTAGTCTTGGACTAGTGGTTGTGATCTCACTTTCGAGTTGTGTTTCAGGTTAATAGCACAAATGGCCTATGCTTGATGATGTGCTTCCATTGGAGTTGACTTGTGACTTGTGTATAGCTAATTTTGACTTTGTTTTGCAGGTTTGATATTTGAGTTTGAGCCTTAATGGCTTGTACTTTGGTGCATTGGTTTGTGTTTGTCTGTTTATAGTTAACTGTGAACCATTTGCTGTTTAGTTGTGTGATTAGTACACTGATGATATTGATTGATTTCAGGTACATTAGTCGCTAATATTGCTTTGCTTTGCTTGATAAGCAATTTGCACTGAGGTATAACATTCTTGTCTCCATGTAGTCTGGAAGACCTGGCCTGTTACTTGGCCAGGCAACTGTCTGAAGTCCTCCTTAAGAGGCGATGTTGTGGTTGTTTACATTTGTGCCAGGCAGGTAAAGACCTCTATGAGGCAATTGGTGGATCAAAGGGATATGCAATCTATCCCCCACTATTCTGTGAGTCGTCCCTCTGCTCACACGGCTGTGTGTTGATGCATTGGGACACAAACCCAAGATCTTGTACGGTGTACAATCGAGTCAGAGTCTTGAGCGTAGAAGGGTCCCTCCATTCTGGACCCACGCTCCTTTGTCTGAAGCTCTCCCTGACCAGGGATAAGAGCTGTGAAGTCATCTTCACTCACCCTTCATCAGCTTCACCTTAGCCCTCAATGGCAAGGTTAAGAGCTAACCTGACCCCGATACAGAGGCTTGTTTGTTGAGGTTGATATGACCCCTCGACTAAAGCCTAGCCCTGATGTTTGAGCCCCTTGTGGTGTGTTTATTTCATGCTGTATATGTTTGTGTGGTGTGATTGTACCCCCTAGGTTTGCTAGACTCCGTAGTCTCGTTTGCATGTCAATTAAGGTAGCACGGTTCCTTCGTATAGGACTTCCTTTCTTGCTTGAGCTTTCCTAAAACACAAGCAAACATTATCCCCTCTTAAGGATACGTCCACTCCTTCTACTACAGGTGAGTAAGTCTCCAATGGTCGAGCATCCGGTAGATTGCGTAGTGACGTTGTCCACCTAAAAAACACAAACCAACAGGAATAGTTTAGCCGAACTACGGCAACTCTGATTCTCATGTCCAGATGAGATACGTAGGCACGAGATGCGATGTCTTGTCGAGTTTGACTAACAACTAACACTAATTCTTTTCTCTCGCCCTCGTTGCGATTGAGACCTCCCCTTTCTCTTGCCCTAGTTGCAATCGAGACCCTTCTTCTTCCTGTGTTGGTGTTAGGAGATGGATGTAAGCCCAGTGATTGGCATTCAGGCTCCACGTTTGCCTTTGCCTACATTTGTTTGTGCGTGTTAGCCGAGCTACGAATGCTCTGATTCTCCTTCGTCCAAAGGAGATACGTATGCATAGGATGCGACATCCTAGCGAGCATGTGTCGTTTCCCCCGGTCGAACTACTTAGACTCTAATGTCTATGCCTGATAGACTAAGTAGGCCCAGGATGCGATATCCTGCCGAGTTCAGTCTTGTTTGCTTCCTGTGTCTCTTTCAGCCGATGTTTGTGTGTGTGAGCAGTATTTTTAGCAACCATTTCCTTCCTATTGTGCGTGGATCCCGTCGAGTACGACGGATGCGTAGGGGTGCTAATACCTTCCCTTCGCATAACCGACTCCCGATCCCATTCTCTTTGGTCGCGAGACCATGCTTTTCCAGGTTTACTCTGAGCGTTTCCTTTCCCTCTTTTGGGATAAATAACGCACGGTGGCGGCTCTGTTGTTCTTGTTTTCCCGCCGGTTTTTCGCGTAATGCGACAGCTGGCGACTCTGCTGGGGATATGAGAAGTTGACCTGTGCTGGTCCTTCTTCCCTAAGCGAGTCTCTCCTAGCGCTCTCTAGGTTAAGGCTTTGGTTGCTTTTTGCTGTGTTGTTTATTGCATTCATTGTTTATTGTTTGCATGTATTGTTTGCATTAATGTTTGCATTCATTCATATTCATCTGCTGGTTAGGCTGTGTTTTCTCTGATTGGGGGTGGGAGTTACTCGAGGTAAAAGGCCCAATACCCAGGCTATGAGTGCAATCTAGGAAACCTAGGAATAGAGTGATTCATGGGAAGCGGGTGGTATGCGCCACTTAGCGGAACATTGACATCACGAGCAGTTCAGATTCTGATGGGGTATCATCGGTGCATATATCTGGTGTGCACAGGATGATATTCTTGAAAGGGTTGTTTATCCTGCGTTTCTCTCGACCTAACCCGGGCCTAGATGACACCCGTGAGTGGGAGGGAATGATTATTACAGGTACAGTTGCTGACTGGTTGGTGACTTGTTGGTGACTTGGTACCGATGATGATGGTGAAGTATGGACATTTATTTCTGGGACGCCGGAGTTCTGTCCGTGGTTTATCAGCGGGTTCCGTTTATTTCGGATCCCGGGTTAAATTTGAGAGTACCTGTTCAGAGGATCTGATTGTCATCCGTTCAGTGGATGTTCCTATGATGATAGTGATGTAATCTCCGGTTCCGTTTATTTCGAAACTTCCCAAGTCGGATTTATGGTGACTTGGTCCCTCAAATGACTGTGACTGGTTCAAAGAATGGGTCTTCAGAGGAATTGGTGGCACAGTAACTTGCATTCATGCATTTGCATTACATTCATCTGCATTCAACCATGTCGATCCGTACTCAGGGTCCATTGTTGATTGAGATACTGGTTGAGAGACATCCAGATGTCAGATTGTTATTGATGAAAAATTATTTGTCT
Source organism: Lathyrus oleraceus (assembly GCF_024323335.1). Classification (NCBI taxonomy): domain Eukaryota; kingdom Viridiplantae; phylum Streptophyta; class Magnoliopsida; order Fabales; family Fabaceae; genus Lathyrus; species Lathyrus oleraceus. Next base: position 6,955 of record NW_026113064.1, read on the forward strand.
CAGTGATGCTAGAATCCAAGGACGGAATATTCCTGGTACGGATAGACATGCATGTGTGAGTCATACTAACCCATTTGCTGTTTTGTAGGTGTCAACCGGTGCGCATAGCTCGTCTGTTCAAATTTCCTGCTAGGGGCAACAAATCCAAACTAATGGATCCACTCAACACCGGTAAAGGCAGACATGTTTGGGATCGGTTATCGGCCAGATCAAGAGTCGTCTAGACCAAACAGAGGACGTCGTCCACCGTACATCTTTGTCAGTGCAGGAATGTTGGATTCTGATCATGCTTGTTCAGTGAGTGAAGAGATCGACCGCGACCGCGAGCTAGAGCTGTGGATAAAGTCATGCGTACCAGGCAATTGGAAAGCCTCCAAAAGCATCACTGTCACTCATCCGAAGTGTAGTGTAGTATTTCTGGGTTTTATTTTGTTTGCATGAAAGCCATACGTTTTGCCCGAAACGTACTGGTCCATTGTAAGGGCCACCTCATGTGTTTCATTTTTGCAACATTTTGCATCAGTAATAAATGGATGTTTTGTGATCAAAAGCGGTGTGGTGTTCCCTTTTCATTTTTGCAGTTTAAAAAAAATAAAAATGGCAATGTTTTTCGTTTTCCTTTTGATTTTGTCTCGTTCCAACCTCAAAAGTGATTACTCTCCTGATCTCATCGATAACAATTTGGTTACCCCTCTATATGACTTCGACAATCCAAGCTATCATGCCGAAGAAAAAGGCGAAGAAGATTGTGATCTGCTGGAATTAGCTAGGTTGTTGAAACAAGAGGAGAAGGTGATTCAACCACACGAGGAGCGAGTCAAGATGGTAATCCCAAGTACCGCCGAGGTCAGAAGGGAAATGAAAGTTGAGGCCGCTTCAGAGGCAAGTCAAGAGCAGAATGGTAGCCCTGTTGAAAGAGCAGGTTGATATCTTCACCTGGTTGCATCCAGATACACCAGGGTGGAATACCCATGTTATGGGGCACGAGCTACCATCGAGAGAAGACTATCCTCTAGTGAAGAAGAAGGCCGGTGCCACGAATCAAAGGGCTACGGTGACTTTGTTTCATGATATGACTCATCGTGAAAGCGAATGCCATGTTGATGACATGATGACAAAGTCCCAAGCAGAAGAGGGGCACCCGGTGGACTTGATCAAGTTGTTTGACCGGTGGAGATAACTCATACTGTTGAGTCTAAGTCAGTGCACTTATGGAGTGCTGTCCAGCAAGCTGCCGAGGCATGTTGTGAATGAAAGAGGAATCGAGGTTTTTCCTGCAAAAAAAAAAAAGAAAAAAAACAGTGCAAGAAACGCCTGAACCAAAACAAACAAAAAAAAAGAGAGAAAAGAAATCAAATGGTCAGGTGGAATGATGACTGCCAAGGGGCATGGAAAGAAAAAATGAGTAGCAGGAACCTCTGATTCTGATGCCTTCCTTGGAAGAAACAACTGTTAATCTGGTACTTGACAGCCCTCAAGGGGTCTACGAGGTGTGTATGTGTCAGCATGACGAGTCTTGTCGAAAAGAACATGCAATTTACCTAAGCAAAAAGTTTATCGACGTGTGAAACAATACACTCACTGCTCGAGAAAACTTGATGTACTTTGGCATAGGCTGTTCGCCGACTGAGACAGTATGCTGGTTCATACCACCTTGTGGATGTCCAAAATGGATCTGATCAAGTATGTGCTTGAGGAGATAGCGTTGAACGGACGGGTTGCGAGAGGGCAAATGGCGTCAACTGAATACGATATTCAGTATACCTCCCAGAAAGCAATCGAGAAGAGGGTATTGTATGGTTATCTCGCCCAACAACCCATCGATGATTCTCAACCAAGGAAGTTTGAAGTCCCTGATGAGGATATCTCGAGGTACTCAAATCGAAAGATTGAGAGTGACCGATCCCGGAGGAGGGGCCTGACCCTGAATCCGAACGGGTTCTGATGTCTGATGGGGAGAGTTTAAAGTGAATGAGCTAGTGCTTCCCCGATAACATTTGAATGCACCAACGATGGTGGCTGAATACGAGGTTGGTATCCTGAGTGTCGTACTTCGGTACGTGCATCCACTGGGGCAACGCCTTTCTCACTCCGGTATGAGATGAAGGTTGTACTACCATTTGAGACTCAGGTTTCGTCATGGGGTCCCGTTGGACGTAAACTTGAAAAAGGATGAGTGGATAAGGACTCAGTATGACACGTTGAGCCTGACCGATGAGAAAAGGGCTGACGGTTACTTGTCATGGGGCAGTTGTACCCAGTAAATGAAGCGTTTTGTTAACTAAGAAGTGCGACCTCGTGGGTATCATGAGAGATATGGTGTTGAAAAGGATCCTTCCTCCTCAAGACGATCGTGGGGCAAGTGGATAAACAGTTATGAATGTCCATTCGGGGTCGAAAAGGTCTCCTCTGACAGAGCCTTGTGATCGATGACCACGAATGATGAAGATTTTCCAATCCCTGTGAATGCGGACGCAGTTAGAAGATACTTCGTGAAAAAAAATTGACCCGCTGGACAAAAAGAAAAGTCCAGGCAAAAAGGGCATCCCGGCGAACCAAGGAAAAAAAAGAGAAAAGGTTCGGGCGGCAGAAGTTAGGGATAATAAAAGGAAAAAACTGTACACCCGGCAAGTCGAAAACCCCACAAGGGCGACTTGGGCAAAAAAGGGTATCCCGGTGGACTGAAACCCGAAAGGGCGGTCCAGGCAAGAGAGGGATTGAAACGAACAACTGCGTCCAGCATGATCATTTGTGCTTTGGTTAAGACATCACAGCTAATCTCCGACAGAGATCGATTGGAAGCGTCTTGTTCAGAAGCCGAAAGTGCGGAACGTCTTGAGGACATATGAGGTGTAATCGAGTTGGAACCCGATGAGATCACGGTTTCACATTGCCATTAGGATAGATTTTTCCTTTTGTGCGCAATCACCTCTTTCCAGGGTTTGCTCCCTGTGGGTTGCTCAATTCTGAGCCATTTTTTGTTTCAGTCAATAAAATGCGTATTCAGTCAAATAGTTTTGTTTTTGTTTTCATTACCGCTTTGATTACGAAGACATCCGTTTATTTGATAAGAATATTTGCATTTTGAAACATGGAGGTCCCTTCCGATGCATGCTTATAAGATTGAAATCTGGAAATCTTATTCGGAAGTTTGAGTGACCAAGATGTTGAAGTGTTGGCACGCCTGGGGCACGCTTTTATCTAACAATCTCTTGTGCAGGTGCTGTTAGATATCTTCATTCGCTGGCAAGTAGTGATATGAAGTCTTTTGACAAAAGATCCCCACAGAGTCCAACCAGGGGCAAGGGATAGACGAACAATGAAAGGACGGTGAAGGATTACGACGACGATCCTGGAGGGTTAATCAAGAAGACTCTTCAAAGTCTAAGGACTGGAAAGTTTGTATGAATCCCAGGAGTTCGATCCCGTGAAGTACGGAGGATTCGGGAATACAAGGGGATGAATCAGAACAGTCCAAGATGAGCCTGGGAGTTCTCAAAAGTGGAAAGTCAACACTGTGGTAGGATGGTGAACACCAGTGTTCGACAAATCGAAGGGCGGCCCGTGTCCGATAGGCTGTATTCCCCCAATGGGTTTGAGAGTGTCATCTCCCTAGCAGATTCGAGATCGGTGTCTCCCTAGCGAGCCTGAAGGTTACCATATCCTCAGCGGAGTTGTGACTGTTTCCCAAGTCTGAAGCTGTCTTCCCAGCAGAGTTTGTGTTGATGGTTCTCCCCCAGCAAGGTCCCCAAGTGGATCAAGTTCGGAGAAAATCATCTCCAGTAGAGACAAGTATCGGTTGCCTCCCCTAGCAGGGTAATCTCTAAGCAGTCCGGGTTCGATGGAGATCATCCCCAGCAAGGTTTGTCTTTCCCCAGCAGGGTGGAAATTGACGTGGTAATGAGATCCTCAGCACAGTTCCTGGAATTCCCCAGTGTTGTCTCTGGAGGAGATGTGTGTTTATGCATCCATCATTTAGATAAGCATAGCATATTGCATCATTAGTGCATAGCATTTCCATGATCATGGGCATTGTGTAAAACAAAAAAAAACTCATGCATCAACATTGCAAACATATCCATTAGCCCTAGGCCGTGGTGACCAGCCGAGATTGGGTTGTTGGAAGAGTTTAGCATCGCGCTATTGGATCGGCTTCAGAGTTGGGTCCCCCAGCATGGTTGAGAGGTCGGTGTTTTCTCAGCAACGACTCTTTAGTCGAGCGGGTATCCCCAGCAGCACAAATTCCCTAGCAGATGTGGGTGTGTCTGATCTCTCCATGTAGAGTCTACCCCTTAAGCAGAAAAGTGTCTACCATTTCTTTCTGCGCTCCCCACTGAGTTAGATCCTCGTGGATGACGGTTGCTTCCGTTCCCTCCTCACGGGACGGGTTTCCCTATCGAGTTTTTTCCTCGTTAGGATGAGTCTTGATTCAGTCTGCCTTTTTGGATCGATCCTAAATTGGCTCCCCGTTGACTGTTTCTTGTACTTCCCTGGGGCATAAATGAATAGTTGCTCACTAACCGGCACTCATTCATCTTATCCTCAGCGGAATTTGTTGGCCTCTACCTGCAAACGGTAGCTGTGTAAGTCCTATCGTCGTGGTTTTCTACCTACAAGCCGGTAATTGTAAAAATCCCACTTTCATCCCCTAGCAGAGGTGGCCTTTGTGGTTCATTCTGTTTGTTGGCCTCTACCTACAAAACGGTAGTTGTAAGTCCTATCTTTGTGGTTTTCTACCCAACCGGTAGTTGTAAAATCCCACTTTCATCCCCTAGCAGAGGTAACCTTTGTGGTTCATTCTGTCGGTTGGCCTCTACCTACAAACGGTAGTTGTAAGTCCTATCTTTGTGGTTTTCTACCTGCAAGCTGGTAGTTGTAAAATCCCACGTTCTCCCCTTGGTGGAGTTAACCCTTTGTGCTCATCCTAGTTGATGACGGTGACTTTCCCGTGGTTTTTCTGCCTACAAACCGGTAGATGTAATCCCCTCTTTGCAGTTATTAGTACCCAGTTGGCGGTATTGATAGTCTTGTCCCTCTGGATACTTGCCTTGATCAAGCAGTATTGTCCCCAGTGGGTCTTCCCCCTTCCTTTTGGATACATGCTCCGAGTAAGCAATTTTACCCTTTTGATTGGTCATCTTTGCATACCTAGTCTGGTACCCCGATGCCTTTCCTTTCGGTCGATTTATCCATCTAACAACCTGCAACAACCGGTTATGGATAATCTTCCTGGCGAGTATATTATCTACGTTCTGACGGCTATAGATAATATGTCTCATGCGCTCTCTGGTCAGTCTTTTGATTGTTTCCTCCAGCAGAGTAAGATTCGTATTCCTCGTGGAATCGGATGTCCATCCTTTAACAAGTTTGCTTTCGCTCTCTTCAGGATGATGTCGGTCGTTTATCCATTTAACAACCTACAACCCGGTTATGGATAATCTTCCATGCGAGTGTGTTATCTACGTTTTGACGGCTATAGATAATATGTCTCATGCGCTCTTGGGTCGAAGTCGTCCTCCCCAGTCGAGTAAGATTCGTATTCCTTGTGGAATCGGATATCCATCCTTTAACAAGACTGTTTCTAGCCCTCTTCAGGATGTTGAGTGAGTGTTGGAACACAAACCAATTCACGTGTGGTCGGTCACCGTTTCATACCTACAACCCGGTATCTTTGGTGTTCCTTCCTGTTTGCTCGCTGTAGTGACCTTGTTCCCCAGTGAGATCCCCTGCAAGTGTGTAGCCTTGCCTTGACATGTGTAGATGTCGTCCTGTCAGCACCCGCGTGTGTTGTTTCCTTGGTGTCGGTAAACACCATCTTTCGGTGCTTTTCCAGTCATGCGTAGTGTCTGGTCTTCCTTGGTGTCGGTAAACACCATCTTTCGGTGCTTTTCCAGTCATGCGTAGTGTCTGGTCTTCTTTGGTGTCGGTAAACACCATCTTTCGGTGATTTCCAGTCATGCGTAGTGTCTGGTATTCTTTGGTGTCGGTAAACACCATCTTTCGGTGCTTTCCCAGTCATGCGTAAGTGTCTGGTCTTATTTGGTGTCGGTAAACATCATCTTTCGATGTTCGTAACGTCATCCCCTCCCTAGAAGATTCCTCCTCTCCGTTGGTGTCGATAAACGTGAGGTTTTTCCCCATCATCCATGATTGATTTGGTTGTGTTCGCTCTCCCTAGAAGAGTCCTCCTCTCCGTTGGTGTCGATAAACGTCGAGTTTTCCTATGCTGTCGTCGTTGGCGTATAGTTGATATCTTTCCCCACAGGGTCGTCCCCAGAAGAATCCTCCTCTCCGTGGGTGTCGATAAACGTCGAGTTTTTCCTAGTCGTCCGATGATGTCTAGTTGCTTATTCCCTACAGATCATTTGGTAATACCATATGATTCCCCTCAGAGTTCCTCTCTCCGTTGGTGTCGATAAACGTCGAGTTTTTCCCCATCATCCATTGATGATTTGGTTGTGTTCGCTCTCCCTAGAAGAATCCTCCTCTCCGTTGGTGTCGATAAACGTCGAGTTTTTCCTATGCGTCCGTTGGCGCGTATAGTTGATATCTTTCCCCACAGGGTCGTCCCCAGAAGAATCCTCCTCTCCGTTGGTGTCGATAAACGTCGAGTTTTTCCTAGTCGTCCGATGATGTCTAGTTGCTTATTCCCTACAGATCATTTGGTAATACCATATGATTCCCCTCAGAGTTTTCTCCTCTCCGTTGGTGTCGATAAACGTCGAGTTTTTCCTAGTCGTCCTATGATGTCTAGTTGTACCCTTCCCCAAGTGGATTTACCTCCCCGTTGGTTTCGATAAACGTTGTGTTTTTCTCATTCGTCCGATGACGTCTGATTGTATACCCTATTCCAGTCATTCATTAATGTCTGGTTGATTTCCCAGCCAGAATCCCCAGTAAACGTCCTATTTGGTGTCGATAAACGTTGAGTCTCCCTTTCGTCCTATGACGTCTGGCTGAGTTTTCTCCTTCTCCGTTGTGTCGATAAACGTTGAGTCTCCCTTTCGTCCTATGACGTCTGGCTGAGTTTTCTCCTTCTCCGTTGGTGTCGATAAACGTTGAGTCTCCCTTTCGTCCTATGACGTCTGGTTGAGTTTTCTCCTTCTCCGTTGGTGTCGATAAACGTTGAGTCTCCCTTTCGTCCTATGACGTCTGGCTGAGTTTCCTCCTTCTCCGTTGGTGTCGATAAACGTTGAGTCTCCCTTTCGTCCTATGACGTCTGGCTGAGTTTCCTCCTTCTCCGTTGGTGTCGATAAACGTTGAGTCTCCCTTTCGTCCTATGACGTCTGGCTGAGTTTTCTCCTTCTCCGTTGGTGTCGATAAACGTTGAGTCTCCCTTTCGTCCTATGACGTCTGGTTGAGTTTCTACCTCTCCGTTGGTTTTGGTAAACGTTGAGTTTTTCCCATTACGTCCGCTGACGTATGGTTGTATCTCTCTTTCCATTCATTCATTAATGACTGGTCACCTCTCCGTTGGTTTGGTAAATGTTGAGTTTTTCCCATTTCGTCCGCTGACGTATGGTTGTATCTCTCTTTCCATTCATTCATTAATGATTGGTTACCTCTCCGTTGGTTTTGGTAAACGTTGAGTCTTTCCCATTTCGTCCGCTGACGTATGGTTGTATCACTATCCTTCCAGTCATTCATTAATGATTGGTTACCTCTCCGTTGGTCTTGGTAAACGTTGAGTTTTTCCCCATTACGTCCGCTGACGTATGGTTGTATCCTTTCCTGGTTATCCCCAGTAGAGTTGAGTTACCTCTCCGTTGGTTTGGTAAACGTTGAGTGTTTCCTAGTTGTCCGTTGGCATCTAGTTGAGATGATTTCTGTTCCCATTCATCGTGTGTCGATGTCTGGATGTGCTTTACCCTGAAAATAAAGAAGAAAACAAAAAATTCCCAGCAGTTGCAGTGTGCAATTTCTACGGTACTTGGTATTCAATCCCTGTTTACCCTGAAAGTCTGACAGCCGTTGCTCTCATCCATTCGGGTTCCCAGCTGATTGAATAGGGGCAGCTGTAGCACCTCAAATTTGCACCCTACCTTTTGTACATTCATTTCATATTAGGTCATTAACATAACATAGTCCATTGCATAACATTGCATTGTCCATTTGCCCAAGTGCAAGCCATTCAGAAGAATTAAGTCAAACTGATCAGGAAAATCAGTCAAAACAAGCAAGCATGTGCTATTCATTGGAGTAAAGCCCTAGGGTGGATTTATCAAGCTCACATGATTATGTGATCATTTTGGAGTGGTTTGGCCAAAGATTGGTTGATCAAAGCTCAACAGTCAAGCTGAATTTTATCTGAAACCCTAGAAAGCCAACTGTAAGTCAACTGAGGGCTAGGAAGTGGAGAGAGGTTTGAGACGCTTCCTTCATGTCCCAAAGAAGGTCATTTGTCATTACAAACACTTATCTGGAAGAAGAAATCATTTCGTCTTTTCTCGAATTAATCTTGGAAAGTCAAGTTGGGTTGGATGATCCTGGTTGATTACTGAAGAGTTGATTTGGTTGTGGAAATTTAATCGTGGTTGCATTGAGCCCATTCATTTCTTTTTGTTAAGCCCATAATTTTAGCCCATTAACCATTTTTCAAATAATTCCATTTCATTATCCAAATCATAATCCATAATCCATTTAGTTTGATTTTAACACAATCCATTTTTACAATAATCCATTATCCATATCCAATTTAGTTTATCCGTTTAAAACCAATTGCCATTATCCAATCATACCCATATCCATTTGTACAAAACCAAAATTCTGCATTGCATTTAACAGTAACATATCAAAAATTCTGCATAAAACTGCTATAAAAATTCTGCATCATCAAAATTCAGCATTACAAAAATTCTTTTCTGCATAAAATTCTGCATTGCATTTAACAGCAACACATCCAAAATTCTGCATAAAACTGCTATAAAAATTCTGCATCATCAAAATTCAGCATTACAAAAATTCTTTTCTGCATAAAATTCAGCATCATAAAATTCAGCATTAAAATTCTGCATCAAGTACAATCAAAATCCTGCATTAAAATCAAAACAAAATTCTGCATAAAATCAAAATAATTTCCTGCATAATGAAATAACAGAAATCTTCATTCTTGTATGAGTATAAATAGTGCAAAGCCATAACAGAAAGGAGGGAGGGTCCATAACAGAAAAATAACAGAAATTGGAGGAAGCTTTTCATCCTCTAACCTCTCGTTTCTTCGTCTTCCATCTTCTTCCATTCCTCCACCATCACAAACTCTTCCAATCCTTCAACCACCGTAACCGTTTTTCAATTCACAATCACCTTCATCAAAAACTCCAAACTCCATAGCCAACCTTCAACCACTACGAATCTGTAACCGTAACCGTAATCTCCGTTCACCGAAAACCTTCAACGCTTCCAATCTTCACTCTTCAATTCTTCCACATTAATTTATCATCATCACAACCGAACCGCCAAAGATCCTGCAACAATTCTGCAGCAATTATCTCCTTTCTCGGAAGTGATAAGCAGAAGAAAAAAGAAGAAATAATAGAAAAGAGAAATCCAGAAGAGATCGGAATAATCGGAAACTCACGATCCAAGAGACTTCTTCTTCATTTCGATCGGCAATACCGGTATTACGTCTTCGTCTTCATCTCAAAGCGGAGATGCGAGCGAGGCCTTCATCATCCACCAAGAACCTTCAACAAAATCCGTAGAAGCTCGCAACTCGTAACGGAATTGGTGAGAAGCTACAATCAGAAAGAAACCGATAATTGAAGAAGCAGTAGAAGGAACCAAAACCGTAACCGAAACCGTGATCTCCACCTTCATCAAACCTTCACCTCTCTACAATTTTTCCAGATTTTCTTCTTCCTTCTTTCTAGTTCTTCTTCCTGAATCTTCCACTTTCTTCTGGTCCCGCACCATAACAATCTCACAGTATTCACTGCGAATTGAAAACCGCACCGATTCTCGCATCTCGAGATCTCACCACACCAATTCATCACGAAACCAAGCATCACAACAGAGGAAGATCGTAACGAGCCTTTGCGCCTCGATTCACCAGCAGTTTCTTCAGCGAGTTTCGACGAAATCCAAGATCTTATCCACAAAGCAACGACGCCGAGCGCAAACGGGATTCTCCATTTCAGCGCCACAATCCAGCGATTCCTCATCCGCTCCATCAACGACGCGACGCAGCAAGTGGAAATCGAACAACCTCATTGGACGTCGAAGTCGGTGAGCTCTTTTCTCTTCAAATTCCGTTACCCGCACGTGAGAATGAACTGAATATTGATTTCGTTCCAAGTCGAATGTGAATTGGTGAAAGGATGAGTGATGAGGTTAGTCTCAAGATTTGTTTGTTTTCCTGCTTGTTTCAATGTCCCCTTTAGAGTTGTGGAATATGGATATGGAGTTGAAAATTGCTTTTGGTCCTTTCTGCACTTGCAACCCTGGTAAGGGCCCGAGAGGACACACCACACTCACTCCCACGGGCCTGGTTCTTGTCTTAGGCCCAGTGAGATACACACTCCATTTCACTTAGTGCACCCCTGCGATGGGCTTAGCCGTCCTTTCCAATTCTAAGCCCAGTCTGCTGCATCTTGATCCACTGCACTTTGTTTTATATAGTTATTAATTGATAATTGTTTTGGATAATATTAGGTTTAGTTTCGGTTAATTAGGATGATTAGATAAATTTAGAATTAGGTATTATTAGAAAATTAGAAGATATTAGAAGTTTTTGGATTGAATTAGTGATTGATTCTAGAATAGTTTAATTAGGTTAATCGGTTAATTAGATTAATTAGAAATGTTAAAAACTGATTTTAGAATTAGTGAAGTTGATTAGAAATTTCGGATTAATTTTAGAGATAGGATAATAGGTTGATTAGTGTAATAGACTTTTAGGTGTATTAGAATTAATAGAGATTAGTTCAATCTTAGAATTCTAGATCTTAATTAGGAACCTTGGTTTAGTTAGAAATAGAATTTTTTAGGAATGTTGGTTAGAAATTAGAATATTTTAGATATTAATTTAGCTTTAGAAAGTAGAATTAGTTTAGAATTTAATTGTTAAATAGAACTTACTTTCGTAAATAGAAATTTAATTCAATATTAATCCATAACTGTGAAATGACTATTCTACCCTTAGGCTTGGAAATAATTCGGTCTTGCATGCTCCCTTAATTTTAGGACATATCATCACTTGATTAAATGAATTTCACGTGGAGTTTGAGCTTCCGTTTTGGATTTTTGTTCTTCTTTGACCCTAGTCTTGGACTAGTGGTTTGTGATCTCACTTTCGAGTTGTGTTTCAGGTTAATAGCACAAATGGCCTATGCTTGATGATGTGCTTCCATTGGAGTTGACTTGTGACTTGTGTATAGCTAATTTTGACTTTGTTTTGCAGGTTTGATATTTGAGTTTGAGCCTTAATGGCTTGTACTTTGGTGCATTGGTTTGTGTTTGTCTGTTTATAGTTAACTGTGAACCATTTGCTGTTTAGTTGTGTGATTAGTACACTGATGATATTTGATTGATTTCAGGTACATTAGTCGCTAATATTGCTTTGCTTTGCTTGATAAGCAATTTGCACTGAGGTATAACATTCTTGTCTCCATGTAGTCTGGAAGACCTGGCCTGTTACTTGGCCAGGCAACTGTCTGAAGTCCTCCTTAAGAGGCGATGTTTGTGGTTGTTTACATTTGTGCCAGGCAGGTAAAGACCTCTATGAGGCAATTGGTGGATCAAAGGGATATGCAATCTATCCCCCACTATTCTGTGAGTCGTCCCTCTGCTCACACGGCTGTGTGTTGATGCATTGGGACACAAACCCAAGATCTTGTACGGTGTACAATCGAGTCAGAGTCTTGAGCGTAGAAGGGTCCCTCCATTCTGGACCCACGCTCCTTGTCTGAAGCTCCCTGACCAGGGATAAGAGCTGTGAAGTCTCATCTTCACTCACCCTTCATCAGCTTCACCTTAGCCCCTCAATGGCAAGGTTAAGAGCTAACCTGACCCCGATACAGAGGCTTGTTTGTTGAGGTTGATATGACCCCTCGACTAAAGCCTAGCCCTGATGTTTGAGCCCCTTGTTGGTGTGTTTATTTCATGCTGTATATGTTTGTGTGGTGTGATTGTACCCCCTAGGTTTGCTAGACTCCGCGTAGTCTCGTTTGCATGTCAATTAAGGTAGCACGGTTCCTTCGTATAGGACTTCCTTTCTTGCTTGAGCTTTCCTAAAACACAAGCAAACATTATCCCCTCTTAAGGATACGTCCACTCCTTCTACTACAGGTGAGTAAGTCTCCAATGGTCGAGCATCCGGTAGATTGCGTAGTGACGTTGTCCACCTAAAAAACACAAACCAACAGGAATAGTTTAGCCGAACTACGGCAACTCTGATTCTCATGTCCAGATGAGATACGTAGGCACGAGATGCGATGTCTTGTCGAGTTTGACTAACAACTAACACTAATTCTTTTCTCTCGCCCTCGTTGCGATTGAGACCTCCCCTTTCTCTTGCCCTAGTTGCAATCGAGACCCTTCTTCTTCCTGTGTTGGTGTTAGGAGATGGATGTAAGCCCAGTGATTGGCATTCAGGCTCCACGTTTGCCTTTGCCTGCATTTGTTTGTGTGCGTGTTAGCCGAGCTACGAATGCTCTGATTCTCCTTCGTCCAAAGGAGATACGTATGCATAGTGTCGCATCACGCGAAAAACCGGCGGGAAAAAAGAACAACAGAGCCGCCACCGTGCGTTATTTATCCCAAAAGAGGGAAAGGAAACGCTCGAAGTAAACCTGGGAAAGAACATGGTCTCGCGACCAAAGAGAATGGGTTCGGGAGTCGGTTATGCGAAGGGAAGGTATTAGCACCCCTACACATCCGTAGTACTCTACGGGATCCACGCACAAAAGGAAGGAAAATTGGTTGCTAAACACTGCTCAAATACTCACACACTGGCTGAAAGAGACAAAAGAAACTGACTGGAACTGACTCGGCAGGATGTCGCATCCTGGGCCTACTTAGTCTATCAGGCATAGACATCAGAGTCGAAGTAGTTCGGACTGGGAAACGACACATGCTCGCTAGGATATCGCATCCTATGCATACGTATCTTCTCGGACGAGAGAAGAATCAGAGCATTCGTAGCTCGGCTGACACGCACACAAACAAACACAAACACAGGCAAACGTGGAGCCTGAATGCCAATCGCTGGACTTACATCAGCATCCGAACCAAAACGCACACACACTGGAACCCAAATGCCACTCGATGGACTTACATCGGCTTCCAACCAGAACACACACGAGGGTGGTTAAGACACAAAGGGTTGAAAAAGAAAAAGGGCGAACACGCGAACTAATAGGGAGACTAGAGCTCGAGCCTAATAGTTGCCACGCAAACAAAAAGAGACGTTGAGACGTCAGAAGGAACGCAAAGGTTGAAAGGACAAACTAATAGGGAGACTAGAGCTCGAGCCTAATAGTTGCCAAACACACACACAAAAAAAGGAAAAAGGCGCCCGGAGAGATCAGCTCAATCTCCTGCCTACATACTTCATCTGGTGTGAAGATCAGGGCGATGTAGTTCCCCTACGCAGGGATAAAGGACTAGCCTAACCAGATAACAGAGGGAGACACAACTCTAGGGAGACTACGACTCGAGCCTAGATGTTGTCATGCAAAATCAACCCTAAGTTATGGTTTCTAGCTAAATGGCACAAGGGCCAACCTATCCTAAGTATGGCTCACACAGGAAGCAAGCCACACACACTTAACTTGCACAGGAAGCAAGCCAAGCAAAACCTAACTTGCACAGGAAGCAAGTCTAAACTAAACCTAACTTGCACAGGAAGCAAGTCAAACTATCCTAACTTGCACAGGAAGCAAGTCAAACTATCCTAACTTGCACAGGAAGCAAGTCAAACTATCCTAACTTGCACAGGAAGCAAGTCAAACAAACCTATCAGCACAGATAGCACACGCTATACACAAACAAGTGGCTCAAACAAGGGTTAGGTTTTAGTCAAGGGGTCATATCAACCTCAACAAACAAACCTCTGGAACTGGGTGAATGTTGCTCTTAACCTTGCCATTGAGGGGCTAAGGTGAAGCAGATGAAAGGATGAAGTGAGGATGAGACCTCACAGCTCTTATCCCTGGTCTGGGAGAGCTCAAGACAAGAATGTGTGGGTTCAGAAAGTGGGAACCCTTCTACACATTTAGAACTGACTCAACTGTACAGTTGTACAAGATCTTGGGTTTGTATCTGCAATGCATCAACACAGTGGTGTGAGCAAGGCAGATGACACACTGAATAGTGGGGGATAGATTGCATATCCCTACCTTCCACCAATTGCCTCTTCACTTAGGAGGACTTTGACTCTATGCAAGGACAAAGTTAAACATCCACAAACATTGCCTCTTAAGGAGGACTTCAGACAGTTGCCTGGCCAAGTAACAGGCCAGGTCTTCCAGACTACATGAAGTAAAAGAGACATACCTCAATGCAAATTGCTTATACAAGCAAAGCAAAGCAAAAAGTTCACAAGGAACTAAGCAACTAAAGCACCTGAAACAGTCAAGCGGATGTTAGTATACAACTTCAAAACAAAAAAAAAAAAAAAAAAAAAAAAAAAAAAAAAAAAAAAAAAAAAAAAAAAAAAAAAAAAAACAAAACAAACAGAAACAGACAACAACAGTCCATTAGAGGCACATGGATGTGCAGGGTACAAGGCTTATGGCATGTGAGCCGAGCCACCTACAAAACAAACAAGTTAGTCATGGCATTTAGGCAATCTCAATCAAAAGAAATTGGTCTCATTGGTCATTTGTTGGTCAACCTGAAAACACAAGCTCAAAGGTGAGTAGCAGGACCACTAGGGCTAGCCTAGGGTCAAAAGTGAATGAGAAAGTCAAAACAGCAAAGGATATCCAATCAAAGTCAAGTTTAAACATTCAAGAAACACAACCAATTGGGTTCACATCCATATCAATCATTATCATCATTTCATGAGCCGTTTAGGTCAAAGCATGGCAAACAGAAGCTCACAGAAGTCAACAGAAAGGCTTGCATCAAAAGCAATCTAAACATTTTCCAAAAATCATCAAATAAATCATGATCAAACCTAACACATAGCATGGTAAGCATGTCAAATTTCATCCCATTTGGGCAAGTGGAAGGCAGTCAATGAAAATCAGAAAGTCAAAGCCAATTTGAACATGCTCAAAGAAGTCAACCAAACATGCATCAACTTAGAAAAATCATAGGTCAAGAATGGTGTATGATAAATGAATGGGATCAAAACCATGGTAAAGATGAGGATGTCTAGTTATCTCATGCAAAATTTCATGTCCATCCAATAAAGTATGAGAATTTCACAAATGAAATGGGAACATGTGTCACACAAAGTCAACATTTGACTAGGCAGGGAGGAAAAATCTCAAACAAATGGAAAATGCCCAAAATAATTCCAAGAAAATTCACATGTGAACTAGACATACAAGAGTAGGCTCATGCAAAAAATCAAGTCATTTGGAGGTCAAGAAGCATGTCAATGAAAATCATGAAGTTGGTCATCAATGGTGTGACACAAATTGTCACACCCTAATTCAAAAAATCATAACTATCAAACCACAAATGATAAATTCACAAACTTTATACCAAAATCACCATGAATGTGTCTAGTTTAAGCACAAAAAATTTGGGAGCCATTGGATAAAGCATCATCATTTCACAAATGTTTTGGCAAAGTGTACAATATTTGGTAACATGTCACAAACTCTAAGGCCAACTAAAAATTACTCAACCAAAAAATCTGGAAAAATAATGATAAAAAACTAGAGATTGTGATGATCATTATGCAAAAATTCCCATGAAATTTGGATTTAAAATGAATGATCTATGATTTTGTAAGATTGGCATGGTAAATGAAATAAAAATTGAGACTAAATGAATTAAAGTGGATTAAATAATAGGCGCTGTGGTAAATGACCAAAACGCCCCCCATGCTGAGTATGAAACCCAGCGTTTCATTAAATTTGCAAAGTCAGCGCCCTTTTTTAACATATATTTTGTAGAAGGCGTTTAATTAATGAATTGGCATTGCGCCCCAGTGGTAAAACACTTGGTATTTGAAGCAAAGGTCTGGGGTTCTAATCCCCCTCGCCCCAGGCCTTTGGCATTTATTTACAAACGCTACGCTACAGTAAACATGCACGTCAACATGCATTAGACCCTACCAATTAAACGGCATGCTACAGGAAGCAAATTCCAGGAAATGTTACAGCAAAACGTCCAGCATCCATGTAAATTCCAGTAATGCAATTTTTTTTATTTTTTTTTACCAAAACCGAAAATCCAAAACACTAAGATGCTTATCTAAACATGCTCAAACATAAATCAAATTCCAATAATCTCAACTCATGCTACAATGGACAAATTATGTAAAAGAGTAAATGAATATCAAATTTGGAAATCAAATTTCTCTCTCAATTCCTAACCGTTTTTCTCGATTCAAAGCTCGGCGTGTTCAGGGTGAAAAGATCTATAAGATGTACATCATGATTTTAGAAAAGGTTGAGGTCGAAAACTCACCTATTTTGTAGAACAGTTGGGATTTAGAGGTTTTTGATATTGTTGATTCGAAACAGATGAAGCACAGCCCTCCAAATGATGATTGGTGAAGAAAGCTTGGTTCAAAACAACTTGCAATGGCTTAAAATTTGGACTGGTTTTTGAAAATGCACAAAATGAAGCTTTTTTTAGAATGAGATGTTTTTGTGTTTTTTGCTGCAACTAAGGTCTTCTATTGACAGAAAATGATGCTTTGGTCTGCTGTTTGATGTTGCTTTTGGCAAGGCAAAGCTTGGTCTTTTGGAAGTTTTTTTTTTTTTGACAGGTTTTGGAAAAAATGCCAAGAATGAGTATGAATGAATGAAGTTCTGTTGTGTATGGTTGCTTCTAGTCTTCAATTGACAGAAAAAAAATGATATAAAATCTTTTGCTAAGAGATACAAAGCATGGCTCATGGATAGTATGGATAGGTATGGTTGCAAATTGTACTTTTTCTCCAAAATCAAGCAAGCAAGCATGGCCTTTGTTTGCTGGTTTTTTAGGCTGCAAATGAGGCTTCAAATGACAGCAAATGATGCATAATGCTGCTGTCCTTTTGAGGTACAAGGCATGGTATGAAGTAGCATGGTTTAGCATGATGAAAGTGTCCTTTTTTTGCAAATTCCAAGCAACTAAGCAATGATTCACATGTGCTGCATAATTTGAGCTTGCAAACACACTTAAAATGATATTTATGAGCTGTCCCAATTGGCCAAATGTTGGAAAAATGTTTAAATCAAAAAGTCAACTCTTGGTCAAACTTGCATTTAAATGAGAAAAGTCAAAATATGCCATTTTGATTGGTGAAGTTTTGGCACATGAAATTTATATTTTTGGAAAGAGGGGATCAAATGTGACTTGTAGGAAAAAACCCCACCAAAATTGGTCAAACGGTTTGAGAGATATGGCCTTCTGAAGTTCAAGATTTTCTGAAATCGATTCGATCATAACTTGCCAACCACACATGGGAATTGAGAGTTCTAGGACTTTTTGGAAATGGGAGAACAAGATCTTCAACTTTCATGTTGGGCAAAAATTCATTTGAGGCTTGTATCATGATGTAAGTTTGAGGATCAAGACTTTCCATTTATGGCAGTTTTCAGTTACAGGCCCAGTTTCCATTTTGGGAAATTTTTGATCTGGCTTCAAATTCTTCCATGATGGTGTTTGGCATGATATATGATGACTATTTGGACATGAATGAACTCTCACAAACCAATTCCAATCATCCAATCACTGATTAAATGGACAGTTGACCAACAGTTGACTTTTAGGGTTTCTGACTGATTGTGCATTGACTGATGACTTCCAAATCCTAATTCCTTGAGGAATTGACTTCAAATGATGTCCCGAGTTGTATGAGCTCTTGATTATTGATCATGGTGCCCAAATTCCACAAGAATGACCACCATCCACTGCTTTGACTGACAGTTGACTTTCTTTGACTTTTGACTGTCTGTGTATGAACTGATGACCTCTGAGCCTTCAATCCTTGACCAAAATACTTCAAATAGACCTCCAAGCCATGTGAACTTGTTGCACAAACCCTAGGGCCTTGGTTCAATTAGAAATTCCTTTGCTTGCTTGGTCGACTGATCAGGAGATTAGTTTTGACCTAATTCTTGATTGGCTTGCACTTGAGGCAACTGGGGACAATGCAAATGCTATGCAATGGATCATGATATGCTATGACCTAGTATGAAAATGTATGTGCAATGATAGGTGCAAATTTGAGGTGCTACAGCTGCCCCTATTCAATCAGCTGGGAACCCGAACGGATGATAG
This sequence comes from Lathyrus oleraceus, assembly GCF_024323335.1. NCBI lineage: Eukaryota > Viridiplantae > Streptophyta > Magnoliopsida > Fabales > Fabaceae > Lathyrus > Lathyrus oleraceus. The sequence continues at coordinate 25,345 of NW_026113064.1, forward strand.
CAACGGCTGTCAGACTTTCAGGGTAAACAGGGATTGAATACCAAAGGACCGTAGAATTTGCACAGACTGGATATAATGCAAAAGAACCACGTCATTTACCGATGACTCCCGCAATTGACAACTTCAGAAAAGCGAAACCATTTACCGATGGTTGGAGAACTGGAAACTTGATATTTACCGATATCAACTTCAGCACGAACATTTACCGATGGCGGCTGGGGAAAACAAACTTCTGAAAAGCAAAACCATTTACCGATGGTTAAAATTGGAAACTTTGATATTTACCGATATCAACTTCAGCACAACCATTTACCGATGGCTGCTGGGAAAACAGATTTGATGTTGAAAGGAAGCCAGACCATTTACCGATGGTGGCTTCAAAGAAATTTGACATTTACCGATGTCAAACTTAGCAAGACCATTTACCGATGGCTGCTGCAACTGGGAGCTCGATATTTACCGATATCGAAGAAAACGGGGCCATTTACCGATGGCATCTCCACGTGGGGAGGAACAAAATCTTTGTGGTGATATCAGACAAGACGTTTACCGACGACTTCTGGGGGTTTTGGTTTTATTGACCAGACATTTACCGATGACTGGGATGAGACTCGATGTTTACCGACATCGAAAGATGATGTTTACCGACATCAAAAGAAATGACCAGACATTTACCGATGACTGGGATGAGACTCGATGTTTACCGACATCGAAAGATGATGTTTACCGACATCCAAAGAAATGACCAGACATTTACCGATGACTGGGATGAGAAATTAATTGGGGAGATACAAATATTTGCAACTGGAAACCAGATGGGACATTTACAGATGACTCTACTGAGGATTTCTAGTTGGGGATTATCAGACATTTACCGATGACTGAGGAAAAGATTCGATGTTTACCGACATCGGAAGATGATGTTTACCGACATCAAAAATGACCAGACATTACCGATGACTGGGGTGAGACTCGATGTTTACGGACACCGAAGCAATGGTGTTTACAGACACCAAAAATGATGACCAGACATTTACCGATGACTGGAGAGAATACCGATGTTTACAGACACCGAAACAAATGGTGTTTACCGACACCAAAATGATGACTAGACATTTACAGATGACTGGGATACTCGACGTTTACAGACATCGAAAGATGATGTTTACCGACATCAGGAATGACCAGACATTTACCGATGACTGGATAAAATATCCGATGTTTACAGACACCGAAACAATGGTGTTTATCGACACCAAAAATAATAACACACGCGGGTGCTGGCATGACACTTATCGTATCATAAGAGCGACATCTCAGATATGTCAAGGCAAGGTTGACCACTTGCTGGGGGTCTCACTGAGGAAAAATAAACTTTCTGTCACCATCGGGTGAGGAAATAAACCTCTGTGGGGATAAACAATTCTGAATGCTGTCAAGAGCAACTGTAGCAGTCTTGCTGTGCTGATGTTGAATGAAATGATCCGCCTCTGCCGGGGATACGGTCTGGTGAAGTTAACACATGAATGCATATGTTTGAATTTTTCTATGGCGTAATGCTCCATATTGAATGGGAATGCTACGCAATTTTTGAGGATGCGATGATTACTACATGCAAAATGCGAATGAACCCTGGCTAGGGAGCCGAAATGATCAGATACTCTGACTCTGTGGGGAGACTCCTCTTGGGGAAATACTCTGCGGGGAACTCTGCTTGAGGAATGGTAAAGCGACTTCACACTCATGTTGAAGAATAGCACTGCTGCTGGGGAAAGAGTAAACTCCGCCGGGGATATCCTTCAGTCCACAAGTAGGATAAATGTTGGAGATAAATTTCAGTGAACCTGCCTCACTCGGGGAGGAAATCGGCAAATACAGGCCTGCTGGGGATAGGCAATCCTTAGATCTGTTGGGGAATAGAAAACACTATCCACAGACGTCTTCGCAGGGGAACATAGCTCTGGTAGCTTCCAAACTTGCTTGGGGAAAATATCTGCTGAGGAAACGTCCTCACAGATGCCAATCTGAAACAAACAGCACAACAAAATGCCCCCAGGGGGTACATGGACAAGATACGCTCAAGTGTCCTCAACATTCAAAATGATTTTCAAATGTTTTATCATTCTGCACATTGTTGTGTAGCCTTCATGTTTTTTATATGCAATGCTTATCAAGAATTCGGACATTTTTGCAAACAAAACAGTAAAAGTAAAAACAAAAGAGCTATTTATCTGAATAACGACTTTTATTGATTGAGAATGTGCCTGAAGAGGCAAATACATCGGGAAGCAATTCCTAGAAAGAGGTAATTGCGCACAAAAAAGGAAAAAAAAAATTTATCCTAATGGCAATGTGAACATGGCATCCACTATTCCCAATTCTGTTATAACTCACAGATCATCAGTTTTCCTCCCAACTCCTTGCTTTCTGAGAAGAATGACTGGACAGATCACATCTTTCGAGATGGCAGATGATAAAGCTTGATGAAGTACAGACAACTCAGACTGTAGTCTTCGCTTTAATCCCTAATTTTTGCCTGGATCGCCCTTTCGGGTTTTCAATCCACCGGGATACCCATTTTTGCCTAAGCCGCCCTTGCGGGTTTTCGACTTACCGGGTGTACAAATTCTTTTCATTTTATCCCTAATTTTTGCCCGAACCTTTTCTTTCTGTTTTTTTTTTTTTGTTTTGTTCGCCGGGATGCCCATTTTTTGCCTGGACTTTTTTATTCTTTTTGTCCAGCGGGTCAATTTATGCGAAGTATTTTTTGACTACATCTGAGTTGACAGGAGACAGAAAATCTTCACCATCCATAGTTGTAAGCATCAAGGCTCCACCGGAGAAGACCTTCTTCACAACATACGGACCTTCATAATTAGGAGTCCACTTGCCCCTGTTATCTGCACCGGGAGGGAGGATCCTTTTCAAAACTAGATCACCAATCTGATAGCTTTGAGGACGCACTTTCTGATCAAAGGCTCGCTTCATCCTTCGCTGATACAACTGTCCATGACATACAGCTGCTAGCCGTCTCTCCTCGATAAGGCTCAACTCGTTAAACCTTGTTCGAATCCACTCGGCTTCGTCCAGCTTGACATCCAATAAAACTCTCAGAGAAGGAATCTCCACTTCAACAGGTAGGACAGCTTCCATACCATACACAAGGGAGTAAGGGGTTGCCCCGGTCGACGTACGTACTGAGGTACGGTACCCATGCAAAGCGAAAGGCAGCATCTCATGCCAATCCTTGTACGTAACGACCATCTTCTGCACAATCTTCTTGATATTCTTGTTTGCCGCTTCCACAGCACCATTCATCTTCGGTCTGTAGGGAGAAGAATTGTGATGTTCAATCTTGAAATCTTTACACAGCTCCTTCATCATCTTGTTGTTGAGATTCGAACCATTGTCAGTGATGATTCTCTCAGGAACTCCATAACGACATATGATTTCTTTCTTGATGAACCGGGTAACCACTTGTTTGGTAACGTTAGCATAGGAAGCTGCTTCCACCCATTTGGTGAAATAGTCAATCGCAACCAAGATGAAGCGATGTCCATTAGAAGCAGTAGGCTCAATCTTCCCAATCATATCGATGCCCCACATGGCAAACGGCCAGGGCGAATTCATGATATTCAGAGGGCTTGGTGGTACGTGCACCTTATCAGCATAGATTTGACACTTATGGCATTTCCGAGCATACTTGAAACAATCGGATTCCATAGTCATCCAGTAATAACCCGCTCTCAACAATTTCTTAGCCATTGCATGTCCGCCGGCATGAGTACCGAAGGAACCTTCATGAACTTCCTGCATTAACATGTCCGCTTCGGGTCTGTCCACGCATCTGAGCAAGACCATGTCAAAGTTTCTCTTATACAACACATCATCCTGATTCAAATAGAAGCTTCCAGCTAGCCTCCTCAGGGTTTTCTTGTCATTCTTCGACGCACCTTCAGGGTACTCCTGAGTCTTGAGGAAATTCTTGATGTCATAATACCACGGCTTCTCATCCATCACCACAGACTCGGCTGCGAACACATACGCAGGCCTCTCAAGTCGATTCACCGCAACATGTGGCACATGATTCCACCAATGAACTTTGATCATAGATGACAAAGTAGCAAGGGCATCAGCCATCTGATTCTCATCCCGGGGACATGATACAACTTCACTTTCTTGAAGAACGTCAGCATTCTTCTGGTGTAATCTCTATACGGAATCAAATGCGGCTGATTCGTATTCCAATCTCCGTTGACTTGATTGACCACTAGAGCTGAATCTCCAAATATATCAAGTGTTTTGATCCTCAGATCAATGGCTTCTTCTATCCCCATGATACAAGCCTCATATTCAGCTTCGTTGTTGGTGACGTCAAACGTCAATCTGGCAGAAAAAGGTATATGAGCACCTTTAGGATTGGTCAACACTGCCCCAACACCGTTGCCGTTCATATTCACAGCCCCATCAAACATCAGTGTCCATTTGTCATCCGGGTCCGGTCCTTCCTCGACAAGAGGCTCTTCGCAATCTTTCATCTTGAGATACATAATGTCTTCATCAGGGAATTCAAACATCATAGGCTGATAATCTTCAATCGGTTGCTCGGCGAGGTAGTCTGACAGAATACTACCTTTGATGGCCTTCTGTGACGTGTACTGAATGTCGTATTCTGTTAGAATCATCTGCCAACGGGCAACTCGTCCGGTGAGAGCTGGTTTCTCAAAGATGTACTTCACTGGATCCATCTTAGAAATCAATAAGGTAGTATGGTTCAGCATATACTGTCTCAGTCGGCGAGCAGCCCAGGCCAAAGCACAGCAAGTTTTCTCGAGCAGTGAATATCTTGTTTCACAGTCGGTAAACTTTTTGCTAAGGTAGTATATGGCATGCTCTTTTCGACCAGACTCGTCATGCTGTCCCAATACACACCCCATCGAGTTCTCAGTCACTGACAGGTACATTATCAGAGGTCTCCCTGGAACTGGAGGTATCAGGATTGGAGGTTTCTGTAAATACTCCTTTATCTTATCAAAAGCTTTCTGACAATCATCATTCCACTTGATCGCTTGATTCTTTCTAAGCAGTTTGAAGATTGGTTCACATGTGGCAGTTAGATGAGATATGAACCTTGCAATGTAGTTCAATCTCCCTAAAAACCCACGGACTTGCTTTTCCGTTTTCGGTTCTGGCATCTCTTGAATAGCTTTGACTTTCGCTGGATCAACCTCAATCCCTTTCTCACTGACAATGAAGCCTAAGAGCTTCCCGGATCTCACCCCAACGTACACTTGTTCGGATTCAACCTCAGCTTGAACTTTCTCAACCGGTCAAACAGCTTCTGCAAATTAACCAGGTGCTCCTCTTCTGTCTGCGACTTCGCAATCATATCATCACGTACACTTCAATTTCTTTGTGCATCATGTCATGAAAAAGAGTCGTCATTGCCCTCTGATAGGTAGCACCAGCATTCTTTAGCCCAAATGGCATCACTTTATAGCAGAACGTGCCCCAAGGTGTAATGAATGTCGTCTTTTCCATGTCCTCTGGCGCCATCTTGATCTGATTGTATCCGGAGAAACCATCCATGAAAGAGAATACCGACGATTGAGCCGTATTATCAACCAATACATCAATGTGAGGTAATGGGAAATCATCTTTCGGACTCGCTCTATTCAAATCCCGGTAATCGACACACATTCTAACTTTACCATCCTTCTTCGGCACAGGAACGATGTTGGCCACCCACGGTGGATAACTGGTAACAGCCAGAAAACCTGCATCCCACTGCTTCTGAACCTCTTCCTTGATCTTAGTTGCCATGTCAGGACTCGTTCTACGAAGCTTCTGCTTGACCGAAGGACATCCTTCTCTAAGAGGTAATCGGTGCACCACAATGTCTGTATCCAAACCAGGCATATCTTGATATGACCAGGCGAATACTTCCACATACTCTCTCAGCATCTCAATCAGCCTCCTCTTGACAGAGTCCTCTAAAGCAGCCCCAATCTTGATTTCTCTTTTGGCGTCCTCAGTACCCAAATTAATAGTTTCCAACTCCTCCTGATGAGGTTGGATGACCCTTTCCTCCTGCTTCAGCAGTCTGGCCAATTCTGCAGGGAGTTCACAGTCTTCCTCACTCTCCTCTTCAGCTTGGTAGATGGGATTATCGAAATCATACTGAGCCATAACAGAACTGTTCATAGTGAATGCCATAAGATCGCTTCTGCATGTTTAATGCTTTGTTTTAGAAAAAGAGTTCAAAAAAGTCACAAAAACAAAAACATTGCCATTTTTATTGTTTTGAAAAAAGATGAAAACAAAAAAAACAAAAAAATAGAAAGACAGGGATCACGAAGTTTGATTGCAAAAAATGTCCTTCATTAATGATAATCATTAAAACATGATGAGGCCCTACAAAAATGAATCACTACGCCTTGGGCAGAACGTAGGATTTTCATGCAAAATGACAAAACAACAGAAAATTACTCTGTCAGAAGAGTAACTTGAACCACTTCTTCAGCCGTCCAGTTGTTGATAGACCCCCTGGTGCACACGGGCGAACCCAGTTGTCCAAATCACAATCACTGTCACAGTCTTCACTACCGGTTGCGGAGACGTCGCCATGATTCATCAGCCCAGCGCTGGTAAAGGTACTCGGACCCGCTTGACCATTTTGCTCTGCTTGGAGAGGCTCATAACCAACGCCAAATTTGTCTTCTTTAACCGGCAAATCCACCATCTTGCCCCAGCCTTCAGCTTTGCCAGAATCAACAACCTCCTTAGCCTGCTTGTAAGAAGTAATTGAACACCTGGCTTTCTCTGCTCAGCGTACGCCACTTTCTCAAGAGCCACAGTCTCAAATGCCTGGCACAAGGTTTCGTGGATCTCGCCATCCACCTCAACATATTTGAACGAGGATAGATGACTCACCAGAATCTCTTCTTCACCGCACACAGTCACAATCTGACCGTTCCAGACATACTTGAGCTTTTGATGGAGAGTCGACGAGACTGCCCCTGCTGCATGAATCCATGGACGCCCCAACAAACAACTGTAGGCGGGCTGGATGTCCATAACATAGAAGATGATATCGAATACCTCAGGACCTATCTTCACAGGCAAGGTAACTTCCCCACACACAGAACGTTTGGAACCGTCGAAAGCACGAACGATCAGGTCACTGGGATTAAGCACAAACCCTTCCGCATCAATCTTCCTCAGAATCTGCTTAGGCAACACATTCAGCGACGACCCGGTGTCTACCAATACGTGAGACAACACTGCCCCTTGCACTCCATGGTGATGTGCAAGGCTTTGTTATGGTTTCGCCCTTCAGGCGGTAAGTCCAGGTTGGTGAAACCCACACCATGTCTGGTGCTCACATTAGCCATCACACCTTCCAATTGATTGACAGAAATCTCCTGGGGCACGTAAGCCAGATTCAACATCTTCAGCAAGGCGTTACGGTGTGCCTCAGAGCACATCAACAGTGAAAGTATAGAAATCTTGGACGGAGTCTGATTCAACTGATCCACAATCTTGTAGTCACTCTTCTTGATTATCTTCATAAACTCCTCCACGTCTTCTCAAATGACCCCTCAGGCGCTTCTTTCTGAACAGGTTCTTCCTCAACCACAGCTTGCTTACCCTTTGCTTTGGCGAGAGCTTCAGCATTATTGTCCCTCAAAGGCTGCGGTGCGAACAGACGACCGCTTCTGGTAAAACCTCCTGGACCCCCTACATTATCCACAGCCGGACCAACAGTTGCAGGAACTCTATTCGGTAAACCAATTGTCACTGGAGTTTGATTCACTGGTCTTGTCTGACTTTCAGCCTTTCTGTAATTGCGGTGAGCATTATCATACTTCCACGGCACGGCTACTATTCTCAACAACCCTTCTTCCAGACGCAACGGTAGTAGTTGGAACACTGATGGTTACAGGCACGGGAATGGTAACTGGGGTACCATTGGCTGCAGGTGCACTGACGACCCTTTGTCCACGTTCTTCAGACGGTTTAAAGTAAATGGTGATAGTTGATGCTGTTCCACGATCTTTTACAGCCCTACTGAATTGCAAACAACCCTCATCCATCATACCCTGGATACCGGTCCTCAACTGGTCGCAACCATTCTCAGATTCTGCACAGCCCAAACAATCTTCATCACAGCCCGGGTAGACACCCCCATTCAGCAGACGACCCTTCACAACTAGCAGAGAAGTCTGAACATCATCAACATTAACAACCAGATCTTCAGCTTCTTTCCCCTCAATGTTGTTCACTCTATGCCCACCATGCTGAGGCATAGGGTTGTTTACGACGTTAGGCACTGGTGCGAAGTTGATTGCCTTGGCATCAATCAAATCTTGGACCTTGTGCTGGAGAGCTCGACACTTCTCAGTATGGTGGCCTGGTGCCCCAGAGTGAAAGTCACAACGGACGTTTGCATCATAACCAGGAGGGTAGCACTGTAGGCGGAGCCATTGTACGCAACTCAATCATCCCCAACTTGAGTAGTTCGGGTAGTAACTCTGCGTAGGACATAGGCAGAGGATCAAATCTTCTGTCAGCCTGCAATTTCTGCCTAGGCTGGAAAGGGCGTTGCTGTTGTTGTTGTTGTTGCGGTTGTTGAACTCTTTGTTGTTGTTGCTGACGAGGTTGAGGTGCCGGAATGGTCACTGCAGCAGCTTGACGGTATTCAATTCTATTCTGATCTCTGCGGTGTTGAACAGCATTAGTTTCACCCTCTCTTCGACGAGGTGCCCCAACAAACGGCTTCCTAGAAGAAGAGGAACCAGCATCTTGAATCTTCCCAGTTTTAATCAAACTCTCAGTCCTCTCTCCACAAATGACGACATCAGAAAAACTACCGAATGGGCAGCTCCCCATCCGGTCCATAAACACACCTTGAAGAGTACCGATAAACATATCTGTCAACTCCCTCTCCAGCATAGGGGGTTGAACTCTAGCAGCCAGTTCACGCCACCTCTGGGCATACTCCTTGAAGCTTTCATTGGATTTCTGACATAGACTCTGCAGCTGAGTCCGGCTCGGTGCCATGTCCATGTTGTGTTTGTACTGCCTCAAGAAGGCCTCACCCAGATCTCTCCAGCATCGGATAGAATCTCTCTTCAATTCCATGTACCAGTCCAAAGAAGCCCCAGATAGACTATCTTGGAAAAAATACATCCACATCTTTTCATCATCGGTATACGCAGAGATCTTTCGATAATAAGCCTGCACATGGGTGCGAGGGCAAGAAGTACCGTTGTATTTGTCGAAGGACGGTGCTTTGAACTTGTGAGGGATTCTCAAACCTTCAACCAATCCCATATTAGTAACATCAAAACCGAGAGAATTTTGACTTTCCATAGCACGGATCTTCTCAGCAAGAGCTTCAACTTTGCGGTCTCTCTCATTAACCCTTCCCAGAACGTCTTCGTCTTCACTGAGCAGAGAGAACATATCCTCTTGTCTGTCAACAATCGGAACAGGATTACGGGCCGGAGCACGGACTACTCTGGCATTAGCGGCATCTGGAACAATAGGTTGACCGTTGATTCGAATACCCCCCAACTCATCACCTACAGCATAGTTGTTGACGGGTACAGCAGCAGCGACATTGTTATCATTGACCGGACCTCCCTCTGGCGGAGCATGGTTGATCGGTGGATTTGCAGCCTCTTGTCTCTGAACCATAGCTCGAAGTTCTTCTTGACCTTGCGCAACCCCTTGCATCATATTCATAAACTGGGCCATGCTTGCCTTCATCTCAGCCAACTCAGCTTGAAATTGATCCATACTTCTCTGTTGATTCAGTCTTGTTGAGTAGCGGTGCGGACGTTGATCAGCTATCCTGCCTGAACAGGAACCAAGAGTGAGAAGTCACGATCAAGAACACCTGTTATGCAAAATGATATGAGTATGATGCTAATGATGCGTATGATGCACATGATATGCTCATTTCTCAGGCATTCAAAGAGCCTGACCCATCCTGAAAAGATGGCAACCTGCAACAACAAGAGAACAAAAGATACAGGGAAATACTGACGACCTTATCTATAATAAGGGTAAAAGGTGTACAACCAAGTCGACCGAACATTCGAATAATCAGAGTACAAAGAAATGAATCCCATCCAACAAGCCTGGAGGTGATTCTCATCAAAAAGATCCAAAACGGAGTACAAGCAAATGAATCCCTTCCAACAAGCCTGGAGGTGATTCTCAACAAAATACAACAAAGATACTATCTAAGACAGACGGTCTTCCGGAATGAGGGTCTTCAGGTAATGGCACTGGTCTATCAACAGTGTGCATTCTGAACATTCTGGTAGAGGGGTGATTTTCTCCTTCAGTTGTCTTCTAAGCTCCAAGACTTCTCCTTCAAGATAGTCCTCTGATTTCTGTCTCAACTCCATCTCTTTCTTCAACTGAGTGTCTTTGTCTTTTGAGTTGCTTCTCTAGGTCTCTGATCTTCTTCTGATAACTGGCCTCAGCCCTCTGCAGCCTCAAGCGCTCCCGGTGTTCTGCATCTAACATACTCTCCATCTCCTCGTAGGATCTCTTCCCTGCTTCTTAGTCTGCTAGCATCTTCTCCTTGCACTTCCCTGAGTTGATGGGCCAAGTGAAGCTTATCAACCTGAGCTTTGTACAACTTCATCTGAGTGTCTTGCTCCTTCTCCCTCAACCGACGACTTTCCATCAAGGCTTGCTTATAGTGCTCAGCAGGCACACTATCAGCAAGGATCAAAGGTGGTTGCTCCTGCAACGGCTCCATCCTATCATAGGGTAACAACAAAGTTTCCACTCTCTTCTTGACCCAATCAGTGTAATCGGGCATAGCAACGGCAAACTTCTTCCCCAAGACGGATCCATCCTTCACTCCCACATCTCTCCAGCTCTCCCTATCCGCTCCAACCTAACAGGGTCATCCTTCTTCTCAAAACAAAAACTCTCAGCTATCTCTGCTTCGAGCGGTCTTTCGCTCATAACAAACCCTAGCTGGCGAAGAGAAAGAACTGGGTTGTAATTGATGCAACCTTTGGTCCCTATGAGTGGCACGCCCCGGAATTCACCACAACTTATGATGACATCCTTCACATCCATCCGGTACGACTGCCACCTGATGTCGTAGGAAGTAAGCGACATGACCCTCTGAGTCCACTTAAGAGTGCTCTGGGTATCCACAAATGGTCCACTGGCTGGCAGAAGAGACATGAACCATTTGAACAGAAGAGGTAGGCAACACCTGATGGCTCCTCCCTTACCATGCCTGCTGTGAATGGCATAGTAAGTATCTGCTAGAAGAGTAGGGATTGGATTCCCTCTGATGAAAATGCTGATAGCAGTGAAGTCAATGAAATTTGGCATACTGGGAAATAGGATGATACCATAGATCATGGCAGCTAACTGTGCGTGAAAAACTTCCCAATTCCCCTTTTCTGCTTCAACTCTGGCTACTCTCAACAGGAACTTCAATGGCAGACCTACAACTTCCCCACAGGGTTTCCAATTCTTACCGACCTCCTCAACACTCAAACGGAGAGCTCTGGCAATCAATCTGAAGTCGACCTCCTTTGGAACGTCCAAGAAGGGAGTCTGATGCTGAATAGGGATACCTAACAGGATAGAATACTCCTCGAGAGTAGGTGCTAACTGGTAATCTTGGAAAGTGAAGCATCTGAGCTCTGGATCGTAGAACTGAAGAAGCGTCTGCAGAGGCACTGGATCCACTACCGTCTTCAATACTGTCAAGATATCTCCATACCGCCCAACAAAACTCTTCAGTCGATCGTCTGTCACGAGGCTACCCAACTCAACTAGCGGAGTCAACGGCTCACGGTGGAAACTGTAGGAACAGGTCTTCCGCTTCAACTCTGGGACTGTTGCCATCTCTATCAGTAGACAAGCTCAGGAATGTACCTGAGAAATGATATGCATGCAGAGATTAGTTTTTTTTCTCTCTTTTTTTTTTGATTTTTTTTTTTTAATGCGTTTCTTTTGAAAAATAAATATGCTATGATGCACATGATGCAGACATGGCTGGCTGGTTGTGCAGATTCTGATCACTAGGTCGAAGCTTCAGTCAAAATCAGAACATAAATCCAACTTAAGGTCAACTGAACACTGTCTGAACACAAAGTCACCATCAGAACCAAGTCACCAACAGAACCGAGTCACCAACGGTACCTGTAATGAAATAACCCTTCCCCACTCACGGGTGTAGTCTAGGCCAGGGTAAAGCTTGAGAGAAACGCAGCATAAATAACCTTTCGCAGAATACTGTCATATACACACCCGAAGTATGTAACGACAGCATCCCACCAGGGTCTGAACTGCTCGTGATATCAATGTTCCGCTAAGTGGCGCCATACCACCCGCTTCCCATGAATCACTCTATTCCTAGGTATCCTAGATTGCACTCATGGTCTGGGTATTGGACCTTTTACCTCAACTGACTCTTCCCCCCACACAGAGAGAAACAAACAACCAGCCAGGTGAACAGATGAATAAATGCAAACATTAATGCAAACATAAATGCAAACAATAGACAATGAATGCAAACAGTAAATAATGAATGCAATAAATAAACACAGCACAAAGCAACCAAAACCCTAACCTAGAGAGCGCTAGGAGAGACTCGCTTAGGGAAGACGGACCAGCACAGGTCAACTTCTCTATGTCCCCAGCAGAGTCGCCAGCTGTCGCATCACGCGAAAAACCGGCGGGAAAACAAGAACAACAGAGCCGCCACCGTGCGTTATTTATCCCAAAAGAGGGAAAGGAAACGCTCGAAGTAAACCTGGGAAAGAACATGGTCTCGCGACCAAAGAGAATGGGTTCGGGAGTCGGTTATGCGAAGGGAAGGTATTAGCACCCCTACACATCCGTAGTACTCTACGGGATCCACGCACAAAAGGAAGGAAAATTGGTTGCTAAACACTGCTCAAATACTCACACACTGGCTGAAAGAGACAAAAGAAACTGACTGGAACTGACTCGGCAGGATGTCGCATCCTGGGCCTACTTAGTCTATCAGGCATAGACATCAGAGTCGAAGTAGTTCGGACTGGGAAACGACACATGCTCGCTAGGATATCGCATCCTATGCATACGTATCTTCTCGGACGAGAGAAGAATCAGAGCATTCGTAGCTCGGCTGACACGCACACAAACAAACACAAACACAGGCAAACGTGGAGCCTGAATGCCAATCGCTGGACTTACATCAGCATCCGAACCAAAACGCCACAACACTGGAACCCAAATGCCACTCGATGGACTTACATCGGCTTCCAACCAGAACACACACGAGGGTGGTTAAGACACAAAGGGTTGAAAAAGAAAAAGGGCGAACACGCGAACTAATAGGGAGACTAGAGCTCGAGCCTAATAGTTGCCACGCAAACAAAAAGAGACGCTGAGACGTCAGAAGGAACGCAAAGGTTGAAAGGACAAACTAATAGGGAGACTAGAGCTCGAGCCTATAGTTGCCAAACACACAAAAAAAAGGAAAAAGGCGCCCGGAGAGATCAGCTCAATCTCCTGCCTACATACTTCATCTGGTGTGAAGATCAGGGCGATGTAGTTCCCCTACGCAGGGATAAAGGACTAGCCTAACCAGATAACAGAGGGAGACACAACTCTAGGGAGACTACGACTCGAGCCTAGATGTTGTCATGCAAAATCAACCCTAAGTTATGGTTTCTAGCTAAATGGCACAAGGGCCAACCTATCCTAAGTATGGCTCACACAGGAAGCAAGCCACACACACTTAACTTGCACAGGAAGCAAGCCAAGTAAAACCTAACTTGCACAGGAAGCAAGTCTAAACTAAACCTAACTTGCACAGGAAGCAAGTCAAACTATCCTAACTTGCACAGGAAGCAAGTCAAACTATCCTAACTTGCACAGGAAGCAAGTCAAACTATCCTAACTTGCACAGGAAGCAAGTCAAACAAACCTATCAGCACAGATAGCACACGCTATACACAAACAAGTGGCTCAAACAAGGGTTAGGTTTTAGTCAAGGGGTCATATCAACCTCAACAAACAAACCTCTGGAACTGGGTGAATGTTGCTCTTAACCTTGCCATTGAGGGGCTAAGGTGAAGCAGATGAAAGGATGAAGTGAGGATGAGACCTCACAGCTCTTATCCCTGGTCTGGGAGAGCTCAAGACAAGAATGTGTGGGTTCAGAAAGTGGGAACCCTTCTACACATTTAGAACTGACTCAACTGTACAGTTGTACAAGATCTTGGGTTTGTATCTGCAATGCATCAACACAGTGGTGTGAGCAAGGCAGATGACACACTGAATAGTGGGGGATAGATTGCATATCCCTACCTTCCACCAATTGCCTCTTCACTTAGGAGGACTTTGACTCTATGCAAGGACAAAGTTAAACATCCACAAACATTGCCTCTTAAGGAGGACTTCAGACAGTTGCCTGGCCAAGTAACAGGCCAGGTCTTCCAGACTACATGAAGTAAAAGAGACATACCTCAATGCAAATTGCTTATACAAGCAAAGCAAAGCAAAAGTTCACAAGGAACTAAGCAACTAAAGCACCTGAAACAGTCAAGCGGATGTTAGTATACAACTTCAAACAAAACAAACAGAAACAGACAACAACAGTCCATTAGAGGCACATGGATGTGCAGGGTACAAGGCTTATGGCATGTGAGCCGAGCCACCTACAAAAAAACAAGTTAGTCATGGCATTTAGGCAATCTCAATCAAAAGAAATTGGTCTCATTGGTCATTTGTTGGTCAACCTGAAAACACAAGCTCAAAGGTGAGTAGCAGGACCACTAGGGCTAGCCTAGGGTCAAAAGTGAATGAGAAAGTCAAAACAGCAAAGGATATCCAATCAAAGTCAAGTTTAAACATTCAAGAAACACAACCAATTGGGTTCACATCCATATCAATCATTATCATCATTTCATGAGCCGTTTAGGTCAAAGCATGGCAAACAGAAGCTCACAGAAGTCAACAGAAAGGCTTGCATCAAAAGCAATCTAAACATTTTCCAAAAATCATCAAATAAATCATGATCAAACCTAACACATAGCATGGTAAGCATGTCAAATTTCATCCCATTTGGGCAAGTGGAAGGCAGTCAATGAAAATCAGAAAGTCAAAGCCAATTTGAACATGCTCAAAGAAGTCAACCAAACATGCATCAACTTAGAAAAATCATAGGTCAAGAATGGTGTATGATAAATGAATGGGATCAAAACCATGGTAAAGATGAGGATGTCTAGTTATCTCATGCAAAATTTCATGTCCATCCAATAAAGTATGAGAATTTCACAAATGAAATGGGAACATGTGTCACACAAAGTCAACATTTGACTAGGCAGGGAGGAAAAATCTCAAACAAATGGAAAATGCCACAAATAATTCCAAGAAAATTCACATGTGAACTAGACATACAAGAGTAGGCTCATGCAAAAAATCAAGTCATTTGGAGGTCAAGAAGCATGGCAATGAAAATCATGAAGTTGGTCATCAATGGTGTGACACAAATTGTCACACCCTAATTCAAAAAATCATAACTATCAAACCACAAATGATAAATTCACAAACTTTATACCAAAATCACCATGAATGTGTCTAGTTTAAGCACAAAAAATTTGGGAGCCATTGGATAAAGCATCATCATTTCACAAATGTTTTGGCAAAGTGTACAATATTTGGTCACATGTCACAAACTCTAAGGCCAACTAAAAATTACTCAACCAAAAAATCTGGAAAAATAATGATAAAAAACTAGAGATTGTGATGATCATTATGCAAAAATTCCCATGAAATTTGGATTTAAAATGAATGATCTATGAATTTTGTAAGATTGGCATGGTAAATGAAATAAAAATTGAGACTAAATGAATTAAAGTGGATTAAATAATAGGCGCTGTGGTAAATGACCAAAACGCCCCCCATGCTGAGTATGAAACCCAGCGTTTCATTAAATTTGCAAAGTCAGCGCCCTTTTTTAACATATATTTTGTAGAAGGCGTTTAATTAATGAATTGGCATTGCGCCCCAGTGGTAAACACTTGGTATTTGAAGCAAAGGTTGGGGTTCGAATCCCCTCGCCCCAGGCCTTTTGGCATTTATTTACAAACGCTACGCTACAGTAAACATGCACGTCAACATGCATTAGACCCTACCAATAAACGGCATGCTACAGGAAGCAAATTCCAGGAAATGTTACAGCAAAACGTCCAGCATCCATGTAAATTCCAGTAATGCAATTTTTTTTTTTTTTTTTACCAAAACCGAAAATCCAAAACACTAAGATGCTTATCTAAACATGCTCAAACATAAATCAAATTCCAATAATCTCAACTCATGCTACAATGGACAAATTATGTAAAAGAGTAAATGAATATCAAATTTGGAAATCAAATTTCTCTCTCAATTCCTAACCGTTTTTCTCGATTCAAAGCTCGGCGTGTTCAGGGTGAAAAGATCTATAAGATGTACATCATGATTTTAGAAAAGGTTGAGGTCGAAAACTCACCTATTTTGTAGAACAGTTGGGATTTAGAGGTTTTTTGATATTGTTGATTCGAAACAGATGAAGCACAGCCCTCCAAATGATGATTGGTGAAGAAAGCTTGGTTCAAAACAACTTGCAATGGCTTAAAATTTGGACTGGTTTTTGAAAATGCACAAAATGAAGCTTTTTTTAGAATGAGATGTTTTTGTGTTTTTGCTGCAACTAAGGTCTTCTATTGACAGAAAATGATGCTTTGGTCTGCTGTTTGATGTTGCTTTTGGCAAGGCAAAGCTTGGTCTTTTGGAAGTTTTTTTTTTTTTTTGACAGGTTTTGGAAAAAATGCCAAGAATGAGTATGAATGAATGAAGTTCTGTTGTGTATGGTTGCTTCTAGTCTTCAATTGACAGAAAAAAAATGATATAAAATCTTTTGCTAAGAGATACAAAGCATGGCTCATGGATAGTATGGATAGGTATGGTTGCAAATTGTACTTTTTCTCCAAAATCAAGCAAGCAAGCATGGCCTTTGTTTTGCTGGTTTTTTAGGCTGCAAATGAGGCTTCAAATGACAGCAAATGATGCATAATGCTGCTGTCCTTTTGAGGTACAAGGCATGGTATGAAGTAGCATGGTTTAGCATGATGAAAGTGTCCTTTTTTTGCAAATTCCAAGCAACTAAGCAATGATTCACATGTGCTGCATAATTTGAGCTTGCAAACACACTTAAAATGATATTTATGAGCTGTCCCAATTGGCCAAATGTTGGAAAAAATGTTAAATCAAAAAGTCAACTCTTGGTCAAACTTGCATTTAAATGAGAAAAGTCAAAATATGCCATTTTGATTGGTGAAGTTTTGGCACATGAAATTTATATTTTTGGAAAGAGGGGGTCAAATGTGACTTGTAGGAAAAACCCCACCAAAATTGGTCAAACGGTTTGAGAGATATGGCCTTCTGAAGTTCAAGATTTTCTGAAATCGATTCGATCATAACTTGCCAACCACACATGGGAATTGAGAGTTCTAGGACTTTTTGGAAATGGGAGAACAAGATCTTCAACTTTCATGTTGGGCAAAAATTCATTTGAGGCTTGTATCATGATGTAAGTTTGAGGATCAAGACTTTCCATTTATGGCAGTTTTCAGTTACAGGCCCAGTTTCCATTTTGGGAAATTTTTGATCTGGCTTCAAATTCTTCCATGATGGTGTTTGGAATGATATATGATGACTATTTGGACATGAATGAACTCTCACAAACCAATTCCAATCATCCAATCACTGATTAAATGGACAGTTGACCAACAGTTGACTTTTAGGGTTTCTGACTGATTGTGCATTGACTGATGACTTCCAAATCCTAATTCCTTTAGGACTTGACTTCAAATGATGTCCCGAGTTGTATGAGCTCTTGATTATTGATCATGGTGCCCAAATTCCACAAGAATGACCACCATCCACTGCTTTGACTGACAGTTGACTTTCTTTGACTTTTGACTGTCTGTGTATGAACTGATGACCTCTGAGCCTTCAATCCTTGACCAAAATACTTCAAATAGACCTCCAAGCCATGTGAACTTGTTGCACAAACCCTAGGGCCTTGGTTCAATTAGAAATTCCTTTGCTTGCTTGGTCGACTGATCAGGAGATTAGTTTTGACCTAATTCTTGATTGGCTTGCACTTGAGGCAACTGGGGACAATGCAAATGCTATGCAATGGATCATGATATGCTATGACCTAGTATGAAAATGTATGTGCAATGATAGGTGCAAATTTGAGGTGCTACACATAGGATGCGACATCCTAGCGAGCATGTGTCGTTTCCCCCGGTCGAACTACTTAGACTCTAATGTCTATGCCTGATAGACTAAGTAGGCCCAGGATGCGATATCCTGCCGAGTTCAGTCTTGTTTGCTTCCTGTGTCTCTTTCAGCCGATGTTTGTGTGTGTGAGCAGTATTTTTAGCAACCATTTTCCTTCCTATTGTGCGTGGATCCCGTCGAGTACGACGGATGCGTAGGGGTGCTAATACCTTCCCTTCGCATAACCGACTCCCGATCCCATTCTCTTTGGTCGCGAGACCATGCTTTTTCCAGGTTTACTCTGAGCGTTTCCTTTCCCTCTTTTGGGATAAATAACGCACGGTGGCGGCTCTGTTGTTCTTGTTTTCCCGCCGGTTTTTCGCGTAATGCGACACTAACCCTAACTAACAACCACAAACCAGGCCTAGTAGTGGAGTGGGGAAGGGAATCCGGGAATTGATGTGACATCTGTCAAAAACTTAATGTCACATTCAGATCCCCAAAGAAATGCTAATCTAGGAGTCCGAATC
>NW_026113065.1:0-44182 GCF_024323335.1 Lathyrus oleraceus
TTTAATATTTACAAAAATTTAAAAGAGAAAGTGGAGTACAAGTTAGATGTTTTCATGGAAACATTAAAATTTGAGAGTATATTTGGGTTGTGAGTTAAGTTGAATCTTTTAAACGCTTACAGTATTTTTGTTAGGTTCTTAAATTTTAATATTAGTGAGGTTTCAGTTTAATGTTTTGAATTGAAAGGTAATATTGCTAGGTTTTCTGTGTTTGGTTGGATCTATTCACAGTCGGCAGATTGAGTATCAATTGGTAAATTTATTTTTAATATTAAATCTCTCCACTCCCTATTTGACTTTTTATCACAAAACCTACTAAGTCAAAACTAATGAACATTTTTTTTCTAATGCACTTTTTTTTTTCTGTTCTACTGTCTAAAATAAGTTTAGATAATAAATGTTTTATTATATTATAATGAGAAATAACAAAGATCTCAAAAAGTCTAGTATAATATCCATAATAGAATACCACTCACTATTCTAACATCAAGATATTAATAAAGTGCCACTTAAATACTTCTCCTTCCTCTCAAATTAAACATTACCTTAGTTGTAACTAATTATTAGTTTTATATATTAATAATAATTAATAATTTAAAAAGTAATATAATCAATAGAATTAATTACTTGACTTTACTATTGTATATTATTTATGGAAGGATGAGTAAAATCAGGCCATTGATAAAATAAAGTATATATATATATATATATATATATATATATATATATATATATGAGACAAACATATTTAGATATCCAAAAATTAATCTAATTATATCTATGAATTACCGTTAATTATTCGGATCAGAAATAAACCTAATGTTTTATTCTTATGCAATTTTATATGTTTATGCGTATACTTTTCTACAATCCCAATTTTAATATTTACAAAAATTTAAAAGAGAAAGTGGAGTACAAGTAGATGTTTTCATGGAAACATTAAAATTTGAGAGTATATTTGGGTTGTGAGTTAAGTTGATTCTTTTAAACACTAACGGTATTTTTGTTAGGTTCTTAAATTTTAATATTGGTGAGGTTTCAGTTTAATGTTTTGAATTGAAATGTAATATTGCTAGGTTTTCTGTGTTTGGTTGGATCTATTCACAGTCGGCATATTGAGTATCAATTGGTAAATTTATTTTTAATATTAAATCTCTCCACTCCCTATTTGACTTTTTATCATAAAACCTACTAAGTCAAAACTAATGCACATTTTTTTTCTAATGCACTTTTTTTTTCTATTCTACTGTATAAAATAAGTTTAGATAATAAATGTTTTATTATATTATAATGAGAAATAACAAAGATCTCAAAAGGTCTAAAATAATATCCATAATAGAATACCATACACTATTCTAACATCAAGATATTAATAAAGTGCCACTTAAATACTTCTCCTTCCTCTCAAATTAAACATTACCTTAGTTGTAACTAATTATTAGTTTTATATAATAAATAATATTAATAATTTAAAAAGTAATATAATCAATAGAATTAATTACTTGACTTTACTATTGTATATTATTTATGGAAGGATGAGTAAAATCAGGCCGTTGATAAAATAAAGTATATATATATATATATATATATATATATATATATATATATGAGACAAACATATTTAGATATCCAAAAATTAATCTAATTATATCTATGAATACCCGTTAATTATTCGGATCAGAAATAAACCTAATATTTTATTTTTATGCAATTTTATATGTTTATGCGTATACTTTTCTACTATCCCAATTTAATATTTACAAAAATTTAAAAGAGAAAGTGGAGTACAAGTTAGATGTTTTCATGGAAACATTAAAATAGGAGAGTATATTTGGGTTGTGAGTTAAGTTGAATCTTTTAAACGCTTACGGTATTTTGTTAGGTTCTTAAATTTTAATATTGGTGAGGTTTCAGTTTAATGTTTTGAATTGAAAGGTAATATTGCTAGGTTTTCTGTGTTTGGTTGGATCTATTCACAGTCGGCATATTGAGTATCAATTGGTAAATTTATTTTTAATATTAAATCTCTCCACTCTCTATTTGACATTTTTATCATAAAACGTACTAAGTAAAAACTAATGAACATTTTTTTTCTAATGCACTTTTTTTTTCTATTCTACTGTATAAAATAAGTTTCGATAATAAATGTTTTATTATACTATAATGAGAAATAACAAAGATCTCAAAAGGTCTAATATAATATCCATAATAGAATACCACTCACTATTCTAACATTAAGATATTAATAAAGTGCCACTTAAATACTTCTCCTTCCTCTCAAATTAAACATTAGCTTAGTTGTAACTAATTATTAGTTTTATATAATAAATAATAAATAATAATTTAAAAAGTAATATAATCAATAGAATTAATTACTTGACTTTACTATTGTATATTATTTATGGAAGGATGAGTAAAATCAGGCCATTGATAAAAAAAGTATATATATATATATATATGAGACAATCATTTTTAGATATCCAAAAATTAATCTAATGATATCTATGAATACCCGTTAATTATTCGGATCAGAAATAAACCTAATGTTTTATTCTTATGCAATTTTATATGTTATGCGTATACTTTTCTACTATCCCAATTTTAATATTTACAAAAATTTAAAAGAGAAAGTGGAGTACAAGTTAGATGTTTTCATGGAAACATTAAAATTTGAGAGTATATTTGGGTTGTGAGTTAAGTTGAATCTTTTAAACGCTAACGGTATTTTTGTTAGGTTCTTAAATTTTAATATTGGTGAGGTTTCAGTTTAATGTTTTGAATTGAAATGTAATATTGCTAGGTTTTCTGTGTTTGGTTGGATCTATTCACAGTCGGCATATTGAGTATCAATTGGTAAATTTATTTTTAATATTAAATCTCTCCACTCCCTATTTGACTTTTTATCATAAAACCTACTAAGTCAAAACTAATGCACATTTTTTTTCTAATGCACTTTTTTTTTTCTATTCTACTGTATAAAATAAGTTTAGATAATAAATGTTTTATATATATAATGAGAAATAACAAAGATCTCAAAAGGTCTAATATAATATCCATAATAGAATACCATACACTATTCTAACATCAAGATATTAATAAAGTGCCACTTAAATACTTCTCCTTCCTCTCAAATTAAACATTACCTTAGTTGTAACTAATTATTAGTTTTATATAATAAATAATAATTAATAATTTAAAAAGTAATATAATCAATAGAATTAATTACTTGACTTTACTATTGTATATTATTTATGGAAGGATGAGTAAAATCAGGCCGTTGATAAATAAAGTATATATATATATATATATATATATATATATACTAATATATATATTATATATATATTATATATATATATATATATATATATATATATATTATATATATATATATGAGACAAACATATTTAGATATCCAAAAATTAATCTAATTATATCTATGAATACCCGTTAATTATTCGGATCAGAAATAAACCTAATATTTTATTTTTATGCAATTTTATATGTTTATGCGTATACTTTTCTACTATCCCAATTTTAATATTTACAAAAATTTAAAAGAAAGTGGAGTACAAGTTAGATGTTTCATGGAAACATTAAAATAGGAGAGTATATTGGGTTGTGAGTTAAGTTGAATCTTTTTAACGCTTACAGTATTTTTGTTAGGTTCTTAAATTTTAATATTGGTGAGGTTTCAGTTTAATGTTTTGAATTGAAAGGTAATATTGCTATGTTTGGTTGGATCTATTCACAGTCGGCATATTGAGTATCAATTGGTAAATTTATTTTTAATATTAAATCTCTCCACTCCCTATTTGACTTTTTATCATAAAACCTACTAAGTCAAAACTAATGCACATTTTTTTTCTAATTCACTTTTTTTTTCTATTCTACTGTATAAAATAAGTTTAGATAATAAATGTTTTATTATATTATAATGAGAAATAACAAAGATCTCAAAAGGTCTAAAATAATATCCATAATAGAATACCATACACTATTCTAACATCAAGATATTAATAAAGTGCCACTTAAATACTTCTCCTTCCTCTCAAATTAAACATTACCTTAGTTGTAACTAATTATTAGTTTTATATAATAAATAATAATTAATAATTTAAAAGTAATATAATCAATAGAATTAATTACTTGACTTTACTATTGTATATTATTTATGGAAGGATGAGTAAAATCAGGCCGTTGATAAAATAAAGTATATATATATATATATATATATATATATATATATATATATATATATGAGACAAACATATTTAGATATCCAAAAATTAATCTAATTATATCTATGAATACCCGTTAATTATTCGGATCAGAAATAAACCTAATATTTTATTTTTATGCAATTTTATATGTTTATGCGTATACTTTTCTACTATCCCAATTTTAATATTTACAAAAATTTAAAAGAGAAAGTGGAGTACAAGTTAGATGTTTTCATGGAAACATTAAAATAGGAGAGTATATTTGGGTTGTGAGTTAAGTTGAATCTTTTAAACGCTTACGGTATTTTTGTTAGGTTCTTAAATTTTAATATTGGTGAGGTTTCAGTTTAATGTTTTGAATTGAAAGGTAATATTGCTAGGTTTTCTGTGTTGGTTGGATCTATTCACAGTCGGCATATTGAGTATCAATTGGTAAATTTATTTTTAATATTAAATCTCTCCACTCTCTATTTGACATTTTTATCATAAAACGTACTAAGTAAAAACTAATGAACATTTTTTTTCTAATGCACTTTTTTTTTCTATTCTACTGTATAAAATAAGTTTCGATAATAAATGTTTTATTATACTATAATGAGAAATAACAAAGATCTCAAAAGGTCTAATATAATATCCATAATAGAATACCACTCACTATTCTAACATCAAGATATTAATAAAGTGCCACTTAAATACTTCTCCTTCCTCTCAAATTAAACATTAGCTTAGTTGTAACTAATTATTAGTTTTATATAATAAATAATAAATAATAATTTAAAAAGTAATATAATCAATAGAATTAATTACTTGACTTTACTATTGTATATTATTTATGGAAGGATGAGTAAAATCAGGCCATTGATAAAATAAAGTATATATATATATATATATGAGACAATCATTTTTAGATATCCAAAAATTAATCTAATGATATCTATGAATACCCGTTAATTATTCGGATCAGAAATAAACCTAATGTTTTATTCTTATGCAATTTTATATGTTTATGCGTATACTTTTCTACTATCCCAATTTTAATATTTACAAAAATTTAAAAGAGAAAGTGGAGTACAAGTTAGATGTTTTCATGGAAACATTAAAATTTGAGAGTATATTTGGGTTGTGAGTTTAGTTGAATCTTTTAAACGCTAACGGTATTTTTGTTAGGTTCTTAAATTTTAATATTGGTGAGGTTTCAGTTAATGTTTTGAATTGAAATGTAATATTGCTAGGTTTTCTGTGTTTGGTTGGATCTATTCACAGTCGGCATATTGAGTATCAATTGGTAAATTTATTTTTAATATTAAATCTCTCCACTCCCTATTTGACTTTTTATCATAAAACCTACTAAGTCAAAACTAATGCACATTTTTTTCTAATGCACTTTTTTTTTCTATTCTACTGTATAAAATAAGTTTAGATAATAAATGTTTTATTATATTATAATGAGAAATAACAAAGATCTCAAAAGGTCTAATATAATATCCATAATAGAATACCATACACTATTCTAACATCAAGATATTAATAAAGTGCCACTTAAATACTTCTCCTTCCTCTCAAATTAAACATTACCTTAGTTGTAACTAATTATTAGTTTTATATAATAAATAATAATTAATAATTTAAAAAGTAATATAATCAATAGAATTAATTACTTGACTTTACTATTGTATATTATTTATGGAAGGATGAGTAAAATCAGGCCGTTGATAAAATAAAGTATATATATATATATATATATATATATATATATATATATATACTAATATATATATATATATATATATATATATATATATATATATATATATATATATATATATATATATATATATATATGAGACAAACATATTTAGATATCCAAAAATTAATCTAATTATATCTATGAATACCCGTTAATTATTCGGATCAGAAATAAACCTAATATTTTATTTTTATGCAATTTTATATGTTTATGCGTATACTTTTCTACTATCCCAATTTTAATATTTACAAAAATTTAAAAGAGAAAGTGGAGTACAAGTTAGATGTTTTCATGGAAACATTAAAATAGGAGAGTATATTTGGGTTGTGAGTTAAGTTGAATCTTTTTAACGCTTACAGTATTTTTGTTAGGTTCTTAAATTTTAATATTGGTGAGGTTTCAGTTTAATGTTTTGAATTGAAAGGTAATATTGCTAGGTTTTCTATGTTTGGTTGGATCTATTCACAGTCGGCATATTGAGTATCAATTGGTAAATTTATTTTTAATATTAAATCTCTCCACTCCCTATTTGACTTTTTATCATAAAACCTACTAAGTCAAAACTAATGCACATTTTTTTCTAATGCACTTTTTTTTTTCTATTCTACTGTATAAAATAAATTTAGATAATAAATTTTTTATTATATTATAATGAGAAATAACAAAGATCTCAAAAGGTCTAATATAATATCCATAATAGAATACCATACACTATTCTAACATCAAGATATTAATAAAGTGCCACTTAAATACTTCTCCTTCCTCTCAAATTAAACATTACCTTAGTTGTAACTAATTATTAGTTTTATATAATAAATAATAATTAATAATTTAAAAAGTAATATAATCAATAGAATTAATTACTTGACTTTACTAGTATATTATTTATGGAAGGATGAGTAAAATCAGGTCGTTGATAAATAAAGTATATATATATATATATATATATATATATATATATATATAATAAGATATATATATATATATATATATATATATATATATATATATATATATATATATATATATATATGAGACAAACATATTTAGATATCCAAAAATTAATCTAATTATATCTATGAATACCCGTTAATTATTCGGATCAGAAATAAACCTAATATTTTATTTTTATGCAATTTTATATGTTTATGCGTATACTTTTCTACTATCCCAATTTTAATATTTACAAAAATTTAAAAGAGAAAGTGGAGTACAAGTTAGATGTTTTCATGGAAACATTAAAATAGGAGAGTATATTTGGGTTGTGAGTTAAGTTGAATCTTTTAAACGCTTACGGTATTTTTGTTAGGTTCTTAAATTTTAATATTGGTGAGGTTTCAGTTTAATGTTTTGAATTGAAAGGTAATATTGCTAGGTTTTCTGTGTTTGGTTGGATCTATTCACAGTCGGCATATTGAGTATCAATTGGTAAATTTATTTTTAATATTAAATCTCTCCACTCTCTATTTGACATTTTTATCATAAAACGTACTAAGTAAAAACTAATGAACATTTTTTTTCTAATGCACTTTTTTTTTCTATTCTACTGTATAAAATAAGTTTCGATAATAAATGTTTTATTATATTATAATGAGAAATAACAAAGATCTCAAAAGGTCTAATATAATATCCATAATAGAATACCACTCACTATTCTAACATCAAGATATTAATAAAGTGCCACTTAAATACTTCTCCTTCCTCTCAAATTAAACATTACCTTAGTTGTAACTAATTATTAGTTTTATATAATAAATAATAATTAATAATTTAAAAAGTAATATAATCAATAGAATTAATTACTTGACTTTACTATTGTATATTATTTATGGAAGGATGAGTAAAATCAGGCCATTGATAAAATAAAGTATATATATATATATATGAGACAATCATTTTTAGATATCCAAAAATTAATCTAATGATATCTATGAATACCCGTTAATTATTCGGATCAGAAATAAACCTAATGTTTTATTCTGATGCAATTTTATATGTTTATGCGTATACTTTTCTACTATCCCAATTTTAATATTTACAAAAATTTAAAAGAGAAAGTGGAGTACAAGTTAGATGTTTTCATGGAAACATTAAAATTTGAGAGTATATTTGGGTTGTGAGTTAAGTTGAATCTTTTAAACGCTAACGGTATTTTTGTTAGGTTCTTAAATTTTAATATTGGTGAGGTTTCAGTTTAATGTTTTGAATTGAAATGTAATATTGCTAGGTTTTCTGTGTTTGGTTGGATCTATTCACAGTCGGCATATTGAGTATCAATTGGTAAATTTATTTTTAATATTAAATCTCTCCACTCCCTATTTGATTTTTTATCATAAAACCTACTAAGTCAAAACTAATGCACATTTTTTTTCTAATTCACTTTTTTTTCTATTCTACTGTATAAAATAAGTTTAGATAATAAATGTTTTATTATATTATAATGAGAAATAACAAAGATCTCAAAAGGTCTAATATAATATCCATAATAGAATACCACACACTATTCTAACATCAAGATATTAATAAAGTGCCACTTAAATACTTCTCCTTCCTCTCAAATTAAACATTACCTTAGTTGTAACTAATTATTAGTTTTATATAATAAATAATAATTAATAATTTAAAAAGTAATATAATCAATAGAATTAATTACTTGACTTTACTATTGTATATTATTTATGGAAGGATGAGTAAAATCAGGCCATTGATAAAATAAAGTATATATATATATATATATATATATATGAGACAATCATTTTTAGATATCCAAAAATTAATCTAATGATATCTATGAATACCCGTTAATTATTCGGATCAGAAATAAACCTAATGTTTTATTCTGATGCAATTTTATATGTTTATGCGTATACTTTTCTACTATCCCAATTTTAATATTTACAAAAATTTAAAAGAGAAAGTGGAGTACAAGTTAGATGTTTTCATGGAAACATTAAAATTTGAGAGTATATTTGGGTTGTGAGTTAAGTTGAATCTTTTAAACGCTAACGGTATTTTTGTTAGGTTCTTAAATTTTAATATTGGTGAGGTTTCAGTTTAATGTTTTGAATTGAAATGTAATATTGCTAGGTTTTCTGTGTTTGGTTGGATCTATTCACAGTCGGCATATTGAGTATCAATTGGTAAATTTATTTTTAATATTAAATCTCTCCACTCCCTATTTGATTTTTATCATAAAACCTACTAAGTCAAAACTAATGCACATTTTTTTTCTAATTCACTTTTTTTTTCTATTCTACTGTATAAAATAAGTTTAGATAATAAATGTTTTATTATATTATAATGAGAAATAACAAAGATCTCAAAAGGTCTAATATAATATCCATAATAGAATACCACACACTATTCTAACATCAAGATATTAATAAAGTGCCACTTAAATACTTCTCCTTCCTCTCAAATTAAACATTACCTTAGTTGTAACTAATTATTAGTTTTATATAATAAATAATAATTAATAATTTAAAAAGTAATATAATCAATAGAATTAATTACTTGACTTTACTATTGTATATTATTTATGGAAGGATGAGTATAATCAGGCCATTGATAAAATAAAGTATATATATATATATATATATATATGAGACAATCATATTTAGATATCCAAAAATTAATCTAATGATATCTATGAATACCCGTTAATTATTCGGATCAGAAATAAACCTAATGTTTTATTCTTATGCAATTTTATATGTTTATGCGTATACTTTTCTACTATCCCAATTTTAATATTTACAAAAATTTAAAAGAGAAAGTGGAGTACAAGTTAGATGTTTTCATGGAAACATTAAAATTTGAGAGTATATTTGGGTTGTGAGTTAAGTTGAATCTTTTAAACGCTAACGGTATTTTTGTTAGGTTCTTAAATTTTAATATTGGTGAGGTTTCAGTTTAATGTTTTGAATTGAAATGTAATATTGCTAGGTTTTCTGTGTTTGGTTGGATCTATTCACAGTCGGCATATTGAGTATCAATTGGTAAATTTATTTTTAATATTAAATCTCTCCACTCCCTATTTGATTTTTTATCATAAAACCTACTAAGTCAAAACTAATGCACATTTTTTTTCTAATTCACTTTTTTTTTCTATTCTACTGTATAAAATAAGTTTAGATAATAAATGTTTTATTATATTATAATGAGAAATAACAAAGATCTCAAAAGGTCTAATATAATATCCATAATAGAATACCACACACTATTCTAACATCAAGATATTAATAAAGTGCCACTTAAATACTTCTCCTTCCTCTCAAATTAAACATTACCTTAGTTGTAACTAATTATTAGTTTTATATAATAAATAATAATTAATAATTTAAAAAGTAATATAATCAATAGAATTAATTACTTGACTTTACTATTGTATATTATTTATGGAAGGATGAGTAAAATCAGGCCATTGATAAAATAAAGTATATATATATATATATATATATGCGACAATCATTTTTAGATATCCAAAAATTAATCTAATGATATCTATGAATACCCGTTAGTTATTCGGATCAGAAATAAACCTAATGTTTTATTCTGATGCAATTTTATATGTTTATGCGTATACTTTTCTACTATCCCAATTTTAATATTTACAAAAATTTAAAAGAGAAAGTGGAGTACAAGTTAGATGTTTTCATGGAAACATTAAAATTTGAGAGTATATTTGGGTTGTGAGTTAAGTTGAATCTTTTAAACGCTAACGGTATTTTTGTTAGGTTCTTAAATTTTAATATTGGTGAGGTTTCAGTTTAATGTTTTGAATTGAAATGTAATATTGCTAGGTTTTTTGTGTTTGGTTGGATCTATTCACAGTCGGCATATTGAGTATCAATTGGTAAATTTATTTTTAATATTAAATCTCTCCACTCCCTATTTGATTTTTTATCATAAAACCTACTAAGTCAAAACTAATGCACATTTTTTTTCTAATTCACTTTTTTTTTCTATTCTACTGTATAAAATAAGTTTAGATAATAAATGTTTTATTATATTATAATGAGAAATAACAAAGATCTCAAAAGGTCTAATATAATATCCATAATAGAATACCACACACTATTCTAACATCAAGATATTAATAAAGTGCCACTTAAATACTTCTCCTTCCTCTCAAATTAAACATTACCTTAGTTGTAACTAATTATTAGTTTTATATAATAAATAATAATTAATAATTTAAAAAGTAATATAATCAATAGAATTAATTACTTGACTTTACTATTGTATATTATTTATGGAAGGATGAGTATAATCAGGCCATTGATAAAATAAAGTATATATATATATATATATATATATGAGACAATCATATTTAGATATCCAAAATTAATCTAATGATATCTATGAATACCCGTTAATTATTCGGATCAGAAATAAACCTAATGTTTTATTCTTATGCAATTTTATATGTTTATGCGTATAGTTTTCTACTATCCCAATTTTAATATTTACAAAAATTTAAAAGAGAAAGTGGAGTACAAGTTAGATGTTTTCATGGAAACATTAAAATTTGAGAGTATATTTGGGTTGTGAGTTAAGTTGAATCTTTTAAACGCTAACGGTATTTTTGTTAGGTTCTTAAATTTTAATATTGGTGAGGTTTCAGTTTAATGTTTTGAATTGAAATGTAATATTGCTAGGTTTTCTGTGTTTGGTTGGATCTATTCACAGTCGGCATATTGAGTATCAATTGGTAAATTTATTTTTAATATTAAATCTCTCCACTCCCTATTTGATTTTTTATCATAAAACCTACTAAGTCAAAACTAATGCACATTTTTTTTCTAATTCACTTTTTTTTTCTATTCTACTGTATAAAATAAGTTTAGATAATAAATGTTTTATTATATTATAATGAGAAATAACAAAGATCTCAAAAGGTCTAATATAATATCCATAATAGAATACCACACACTATTCTAACATCAAGATATTAATAAAGTGCCACTTAAATACTTCTCCTTCCTCTCAAATCAAAGATTACCTTAGTTGTAACTAATTAAGCTCTTCAAAGCATTTTGCTTCTTAACCTGAAAAAACAACTCAAATGTGAGAAGTAAGACCACTAGGACAAGCCTAGGGTCAAAAGGAGATGAAAAATTCAAAACAGCAAGTGAAAATTGATCAAAATCAATATTTAACAAACAAGAATAAATTCCAGTTGGTCCCACATCCAAAACATTCACCAATTGCATTTCACAAGCTAAACATGTCAAACTATGCATTTTGGAATCACATTGGAGCAAACAGAATGATCACAATCAAACTAATACCAAAACAGCTCAATAAATTCCACAAAATTTCCAGCTCAAACAGCACACATTCAATGAGCTACATATCAAATTTCATGACATTTGGATAAATGGAAGTAGGGGAATTAAATCAGGAAGTCATGGTATGCAAATACAACTCCAAATAAGGCCACAAAGTGTACACCAACTTCAAGCAAATGTAAAACAGTGAAAACAAATGATAAATGGATGGGACCAAAGCCAAGATGAAGCTAAACATGTCAAGAAACACTCCACCAAATTTCACCTTCATATGATAAGGGATGAGGATTTCACAAGATAAGTAAGTTGATCACTCAAGAAAAACCCTAAAATGACTAAACAGCCAACAAAAATCCCAATCAAATAGGAAATGGATCAAACAAATCCACAAAAAATCATGGTAAAACTAGACATACATATGATATCACATGCAAACATTCAGAGCCATAGGCATAGCATAGGTATGGAAAATAAAATCATGAACATGGCATAACATAGTGTGACACACATTGTCACACTCATGAAGATCACATCATATCTCTCTAACCAGGGACTCAAAAATAGCAAACTATACATCAAAATCACCAGGAAAGAGTCAAGAACAAGCATGTGAAATTTCAATCATTTTGGATAATGCATCAAGGTTTCATGATCAATATGGCAAAACATATGTATAATGCATACATGTCAAAGATCACTAGCCAAAACCAAAAATCTACCAGGCACAACTTTCATTATCATGCCTAAAAAAAACTAGAGGAAATTTGGAGATCAATGCAAAATTCCTCACTCAAATTGGATTAAAATTGAATTAATTATGATTTTTAGAAGTTAGGTTAAAAAATGAAATAATTATTAACATTTAATTAAATGAATTAAGCGCTGAGTGTCATTTCTGTAATTAATTGAACCAGGGGGCAAAACGCCCCGTTTAACTAAACTCCATGGCGTCATGTGATTGGTCCAGGCGCGGCGGGAAACAAGATTTTGAAATGGAAATCCAGGCGGAAGGATCAAACGCGTGTTTTTGCCCAGAAATTCGAAGCTGGACGCGTTCTTCACGTTCTCATGCTGTTCATCATCAACATCACTTTTTTGCCACGAAAACCAGCAAATGATATACCGATCGAAACGTCATGTCATGTAGATCATTATTCTAACAAGCAATTAACCTAGATCTAATCATGCTTCACGGATCGATCGAAGAAAGTTTCACACTCAAACGTTCAGATCTACATAACTCATTCAATACTCAACGAACAATCATGATTCGATTTGCAGTATATTCTATGTCGCAAGATCTATCTAAACCACATGTGGATTTCAAGAATCGGAGCTTTCGAAATTTTACCTTGTGATTGTGCAGCTGTGGAAATCGTGTGAGTTTGGTCCCAATTAGCGAAAACAGAATCGTGTATGATGTTGTAGGAGGTGGATGCAAGGTGCAGCTCAGCTCAACAGTGCTTGGATCAATGGAATTTTGCAACTGCCATGGAAGCTCAAGCTTTGCAACAGTGAGAATTTGATCGTTTCTTCCACCAATCTTGTTCAACAGATCTCTCAAATTACCTGCAGATGATGATCAAAGCAAAAAGAAGCAAAGGAAATCACGAATTCTTGATGAATGATGAAAAAAGTGTGGAGAAAAATTGTGAGAAATTGAGAGAATTTGTGAGATTTTGGATTTTGATCTGAAAAAATGATTGTTGATTCTGAGCATTCTGTTAGGATTAAGCTTTTATACCTCATGTTAATCCATGCCTTAATCATGTTTAGCATAATTTGGATGATTAGCAAAATGAAGCTTGTTATGGAAATTGGCCAATTTGCCCTTTGATAGCTTGAACCAATGGAACAGTGTTTTTTCTTTTGAAGCAAGTCATAAATCACACTTAGAAGCTATTCCAATTGGTTTCATGTGGAAATTCCATGTATTTTGAAATTTGGCCTTTTTTCCCACCAAAAATTAAATGGTCCACTTGAAAAATGACCTTTTTATGTGAAGGTTTTTGATGAAATGTGATGATGGATTTGGATAGTACACATCAAATGGGATTTGCTCAAAAAAGAATCATCCAAATTGGCCAAATGGTTTGAAAGATATGCCACTTTGAAATTCCAAAATTCTTGAAAATGATTTGATCATAACTTGCCAACCATAAATGAGAAATGAGTGTTCTTGAACTTTTTGGAAAGGAAAGAGCAAGATCTTCAACTTTCATGTTGGGCAAAATTTTATTTGAAGCATTCTTGGATATGTAATTTTGAGGAGAAGAACTTTCCATTTTTGGCAGGTGAGAATTACAGGTCATTTCCATTTTGGGAAACTTTTTATCTGACCTCAAATCCTTCAACCTTGATCTTTGAAATGTTAATTGGGACCTATATAGACATGAATGAGACCTTTCCAACCATCTCACACCTTCCAATTCCTGATTAAATGCACAGTTGACCACAGTTGACTTGGCTAGGGTTATGGTTGACTGAGCCATGTTCTGATGAATTTCAAGCCTCTACCACTTGAGATTTGATACCAAATGACATCACAACTTATATGAATCTCTTATGAATGATCATGGTGCCCAAATTCTTCAAGAATGGCCACCATCTGTTGCTCAATGAATGATTTGACTGTTTGACTGTTGATTGCTTCAGCTGCAAGTAACATGGTTAGATGACAATATTTTTGTACTTTTGGTTAGTAAACAAATGAAAAGCAATGATATACAAATGCAATACATGCTTGGTGATCAAGAACCACTCTCACAAGATACCCACCCACTAGGAGGGAAGCAAAGATGCACAATGATCCTTGAGGCAATGATATGATATGATATGATGCCATGAGGGATCTTAGGGCAAAAATTGGGGTCTTACAGGATGGAAAAGTCCGCATGTGTTTTAATTATAGAGATTTGAATAAATCCAGTCCGAAATATGATTTCCCTTTGCCACACATTGATATGTTGGTAGATAACACAACTAAATTCAAAGTCTTTTCGTTTATGGACGGATTTTCTGGATATAATCAGATCAAGATGGCACCCGTGGATATGGAGAAGACCACATTCATTACACCCTAGGGAACATTCTGTTATAGAGTGATGCCTTTCGGTTTAAAGAATGCTGGTGCAACTCACCAGAGGGTAATGACTACTCTTTTTCATGATATGATGCATAAAGAGATCGAAGTCTATGTTGATGATATGATTGTCAAATCCATTGATGAAGAAGAACATGTTGAGCATTTGCTGAAGCTCTTCCAGCGTTTGAGAAAGGTATTGAAGTTGGTCATGCCAAGGTTAAAGCAATACAAAAGATGCTTGCGCCCAAAACTAAGAAGCAAGTTAGAGGTTTTCTCGGCCGCTTGAATTATATCTCGAGATTCATTTCACACATGACTTCCACATGTGCGCCTATATTTGAGCTTCTTCAGAAAGATCAGTCTTGTGATTGGACCGAAGACTTCCAGAAAGCTTTTGAAAGTATCAAAGAGTATCTGCTTGAGCCTCCGATTCTATCTCCGCCTGTGGAAGGAAGACCCCTGATCATGTATTTGACTGTGCTTGAAGATAGTATGGGTTATGTTTTAGGTCAGCAAGACGAGACTGGAAAGAAAGAATATGCTATTTACTACCTCAGTAAGAAGTTCACCAATTGTGAGACTCGGTATTCTATACTAGAGAAGACTTGTTACGCATTGGCTTGGGCTGCTAAGCGTCTGCGTCAATATATGTTGAATCATACCACTTGGTTGATATCCAAAATGGATCAAATCAAGTATATTTTTGAGAAGCTTGCTTTAACTGGGAGGATTTCCCGTTGACATATGTTGTTATTAGAGTATGATATCGAATACCGATCTCAGAAAGCGATCAAAGGTAGTGTCTTCGCTGACCATATGGCTCACTAACCAATTAAAGATTACCAGTCATTGCAGTATGATTTTCCTGATGAAGAGATCTTGTACTTGAAAATGAAAGATTGTGATGAACCATTGCTTGAAGAAGGGCCAGAGCCTGGTTCCCGTTGGGGCATGGTATTTGATGGAGTTGTTAATCAGTATGGTAATGGCATTGGGGCAGTAATTATTACTCCCCAAGGCACTTATTTTCCGTTTACAGCTATATTAACTTTCAAGTGTACAAAAAATATGGCGAGTATGAAGCTTGCATTATGGGGCTTGAAGAGGCCATTGATCTCAGAATCAAGTATTTGGACGTCTATGGAGATTCAACTTTGGTTGTGAATCAGATCAAAGGTGAAAGGGAGATGAATCAACCCGGTTTGATACCATATATAGATTATAGCCAAAAATTTCTACCTGAATGATGATGTATTGTACAAGATAAATTTCGATATGGTTCTGCTCAGATGCATGGATAGACACGAAGCAGACTTATTGATGACTGAAGTCCATGAAGGTTCCTTTGGTACTCATTCTAATGGACATGCAATGGCGAAGAAGATGTTGTGAGCAGGTTACTATTGGCTGAGAATGGAATCTGATTGTTGCAAGTTTGTGAAGAAATGCCACAAGTGTCAAATTTATGCAGATAAGATTCATGTTCCTCCAACACTGTTGAACGTCATTTCCTCTCCATGGCAATTCTGCATGTGGGGAATGGACATGATTGGCATGAGTGAGCCCAAAGCTTCAAACGGACATCGCTTCATTTTGGTGGCTATTGACTACTTCACAAAATGGGTTGAAGCGACATCGTATGCAAATGTAACCAAGCATGTCGTTGTGAGTTTTATAAAGAATCAGATTATATGTCGTTATGGTGTTCCAAGTAAGATAATTACTGATAATGGATCAAACTTGAATAACAATATGGTGGAAGGTCTTTGTAAAGACTTCAAGATTGCACACCATAATTCTTTTCCATACAGATCTAAGATGAATGAGGTTGTTGAAGCTGCAAACAAGAACATCAAGAAGATCATTCAGAAGATCGTTGTAATGTATAAGGATTGTCTGTGTTTGGTTGGATCTATTCACAGTTGGCATATTGAGTATCAATAGAATTAATTACTTGACTTTACTATTGTATATTATTTATGGAAGGATGAGTAAAATTAGGCCGTTGATAAAATAAAGTATATATATATATATATATATATATATATATATATATATATATATATATATATATATATATATATATGAGACAAACAAATTTAGATATCCAATAATTAATCTAACTATTTCTATGAATACCCGTTTATGGTTTGGATCACAAATAAACCTAATGTTATATTTTTATGCAATTTTATATTTTTATGCGTATACTTTTTTACTATCCCAATTTTAATATTTACAAAAATTTAAAAGAGAAAGATATATATGAGACAAACAAATTTAGATATCCAATAATTAATCTAATTATTTCTATGAATACCCGTTTATGGTTCGGATCACAAATAAACCTAATGTTATATTTTTATGCAATTTTATATTTTTATGCGTATACTTTTCTACTAACCCAATTTTATTATTTACAAAAATTTAAAAGAGAAAGTGGAGTACAAGTTAGGTGTTTTCATGGAAACATTAAAATTCGAGAGTTTATTTGGGCTGTGAGTTAAGTTGAAGCTTTTAAACGCTAGCGGTATTTTTGTTACGTTCTTAAAATTTAATATTGGTGAGGTTTCAGTTTAATGTTTTGAATTGAAAGGTAATATTGCTTAGGTTGTCTGTGTTTGGTTGGATCTATTTACAGTCGGCATATTGAGTATCAATTGGTAAATTTATTTTTAATATAAAATCTCTCCACTCTCTATTTGACATTTTTATCATAAAACATACTA
Organism: Lathyrus oleraceus; assembly: GCF_024323335.1. Lineage (NCBI taxonomy): Eukaryota > Viridiplantae > Streptophyta > Magnoliopsida > Fabales > Fabaceae > Lathyrus > Lathyrus oleraceus. The sequence goes on from NW_026113065.1 coordinate 18,078, forward strand.
AGTCAAAAAAATGCACATTTTTTTTCTAATGCACTTTTTTTCTTTCTATTCTACTTTATAAAATTAGTTTAGATAATAAAGGTTTTATTATATTATAATGATAAATAACAAAGATCTCAAAAGGTCTAATATAATATCCATAATAGAATATCACTCACTATTCTAACATTAAGATATTAATAAATTGCCACTTAAATACTTCTCCTTCCTCTCAAATCAAACATTACCTTAGTTGTAACTAATTATTATTTTTATATAATAAATAATAATTAATAATTTAAAAAGTAATATAATCAATAGAATTAATTACTTGCCTTTACTATTGTATATTATTTATGGAAGGATTAGTAAAATCAGGTCTTTGATAAAATAAAGTATATACATGAGACAAACAAATTTAGATATCCAATAACTAATCTAATTATTTCTCTAAATACCTGTTTATTATTCGGACCACAAATAAATCTAATGTTATATTTTTATGCAATTTTATATTTTTATGCGTATACTTTTCTACTATCCCAATTTTAATATTTACAAAAATTTAAAAGAGAGAGTGGAGTACAAGTGAGGTGTTTTCATAGAAACATTAAAATTGGAGAATATATTTGGGTTGTGAGTTAAGTTGAAGCTTTTAAACGCTAGCGGTATTTTGGTTACGTTCTTAAAATTTAATATTGGTGAGGTTTCAGTTTAATGTTTTGGATTGAAAGGTAATTCTGCTTAGGTTGTCTGTGTTTGGTTGGATCTATTCACAGTCGGCATATTGAGTATCAATTGGTAAATTTATTTTTAATATTAAATCTCTCCACTCTCTATTTGACATTTTTATCATAAAACCTACTAAGTTAAAGCTAATGCACGTTTTTTTTTTCTAATGCACTTATTTTTTTCTATTCTATTGTATAAAATAAGTTTAGATAATAAAGGTTTTATTATATTATAATGAGAAATAACAAATATCTCAAAAGGTCTAATATAATATCCATAATAGAATACCACTCACTATTCTAACATCAAGATATTATTTAAAGTACCACTTAAATACTTCTCCTTCCTCTCAAATCAAAGATTAACTTAGTTGTAACTAATTATTATTTTTATATAATAAATAATAATTAATAATTTAAAAAGTAATATAATCAATAGAATTAATTACTTGACTTTACTATTGTATATTATTTATGAAAGGATGAGTAAAATCAGGCCGTTGATAAAATAAAGTATATATATGAGACAAACAAATTTAGATATCCAATAATTAATCTAATTATTTCTCTGAATACCCGTTTATTGTTCGGATCACAAATAAACCTAATGTTATATTTTTATGCGTATACTTTTCTACTATCCCAATTTTAATATTTAAAAAAATTTAAAAGAGAAAGTGGAGTACAAGTTAGGTGTTTTCATGGAAACATTACAATTGGAGAGTTTATTTGGGCTGTGAGTTAAGTTGAAGCTTTTAAACGCTAGCGGTATTTTGGTTACGTTCTTAAAATTTAATATCGGTGAGGTTTCAGTTTAATGTTTTGAATTGAAAGGTAATTCTGCTTAGGTTGTCTGTGTTTGGTTGGATCTATTCACAGTCGACATATTGAGTATCAACTGGTGAATTTATTTTTAATATTAAATCTCTCCACTCTCTATTTTACATTTTTATCATAAAACCTACTAAGTCAAAACTAATGCACATTTTTTTCTAATGAACTTTTTTTTTTCTATTCTACTGTATAAAATAAGTTTAGATAATAATGGTTTTATTATATTATAATGAGAAATAAAAAACATCTCAAAAGGTCTAGTATAATATCCATAATAGAATACCACTCACGATGAGTAAAATCAAGCCGTTGATAAAATAAAGTATATTTATGAGACAAACAAACATAGATATCCAATAATTAATCTAATTATTTATCTATATTCCCATTTATTATTCGGATCACAAATAAACCTAATGTTATATTTTTATGGAATTTTATATTTTTATGCGTATACTTTTCTACTATCCCAATTTTAGTATTTACAAAAATTTAAAAGAGAAAGTGGAGTACAAGTTAGGTGTTTTCATGGAAACAATAAAATTGGAGAGTATATTTGGGTTGTGAGTTAAGTTGAAGCTTTTAAACGCTAGCGGTATTTTTGTTAGGTTCTTAAAATTTAATATTGGTGAGGTTTCAGTTTAATGTTTTGAATTGAAAGGTAATATTGCTTAGGTTGTCTGTGTTTGGTTGGATCTATTCACAGTCGGCATATTGAGTATCAATTGGTAAATTTATTTTTAATATAAAATCTCTCCACTCTCTATTTGACATTTTTATCATAAAACCTACTAAGTCAAAACTAATGCAATTTTTTTTCTAATGTACTTTTTTTTTCTTTCTATTCTACTGTATAAAATAAGTTTAGATAATAAAGGTTTTAATATATTATAATGAGAAATAACAAAGATCTCAAAAGGTCTAATATGATATCCATAATAGAATACCACTCACTATTCTAACATAAGGATATTAATAAAGTGCCACTTAAATACTTCTCCTTCCTCTCAAATCAAAGATTAACTTAGTTGTAACTAATTATTATTTTTATATAATAAATAATAATTAATAATTTAAATAGTAATATAATCAATAGAGTTAATTACTTGACTTTACTATTGTATATTATTTATGGAAGGATGAGTAAAATCAGGCCGTTGATAAAATAAAGTATATAAATGAGGCAAACAAATTTAGATATCCAATAATTAATCTAATTATTTCTCTGAATACCCGTTTATTATTCGGATCACAAATAACCCAATGTTATATTTTTATGCGTATACTTTTCTATTATCCCAATTTTAATATTTACAAAAATTTAAAAGAAAAAGTGGAGTACAAGTTAGGTGTTTTCATGGAAACATTAAAATTGGAGAGTTTATTTGGGCTGTGAGTTAAGTTGAAGCTTTTAAACGCTAGCGGTATTTTTGTTACGTTCTTAAAATTTAATATTGGTGAGGTTTCAGTTTAATGTTTTGAATTGAAAGGTAATATTGCTTAGGTTGTCTGTGTTTGGTTGGATCTATTCACAGTCGGCATATTAAGTATCAATTGGTAAATTTATTTTTAATATTAAATCTCTCCACTCTCTATTTGTCATTTTTATCATAAAACCTACTAAGTCAAAACTAATGCACATTTTTTTCTAATGCACTTTTTTTTTCTATTCTAATGTATAAAATAAGTTTAGATAATAAAGGTTTTATTATATTATAATGAGAAATAACAAAGATCTCAAAAGGTCTAATATAATATCCATAATAGAATACCACTCACGATGAGTAAAATCAAGCCGTTGATAAAATAAAGTATATTTATGAGACAAAAATTTAGATATCCAATAATTAATCTAATTATTTATCTGAATTCCAGTTTATTATTCGGATCACAAATAAACCTAATGTTATATTTTTATGCAATTTTATATTTTTATGCGTATACTTTTCTACTATCCCAATTTTAGTATTTACAAAAATTTAAAAGAGAAAGTGGAGTACAAGTTAGGTGTTTTCATGGAAACAATAAAATTGGAGAGTATATTTGGGTTGTGAGTTAAGTTGAAGCTTTTAAACGCTAGCGGTATTTTTGTTAGGTTCTTAAAATTTAATATTGGTGAGGTTTCAGTTTAATGTTTTGAATCTAAAGGTAATATTGCTTAGGTTGTCTGTGTTTGGTTCGATCTATTCACAGTCGGCATATTGAGTATCAATTGGTAAATTTATTTTTAATATTAAATCTCTCCACTCTCTATTTGACATTTTTATCATAAAACCTACTAAGTCAAAGCTAATGCACGTTTTTTTTTCTAATGCACTTATTTTTTTCTATTCTATTGTATAAAATAAGTTTAGATAATAAAGGTTTTATTATATTATAATGAGAAATAACAAATATCTCAAAAGGTCTAATATAATATCCATAATAGAATACCACTCACTATTCTAACATCGAGATATTAATAAAGTACCACTTAAATACTTCTCCTTCCTCTCAAATCAAAGATTAACTTAGTTGTAACTAATTATTATTTTTATATAATAAATAATAATTAATAATTTAAATAGTAATATAATCAATAGAGTTAATTACTTGACTTTACTATTGTATATTATTTATGGAAGGATGAGTAAAATCAGGCCGTTGATAAAATAAAGTATATAAATGAGGCAAACAAATTTAGATATCCAATAATTAATCTAATTATTTCTCTGAATACCCGTTTATTATTCGGATCACAAATAACTCAATGTTATATTTTTATGCGTATACTTTTCTATTATCCCAATTTTAATATTTACAAAAATTTAAAAGAGAAAGTGGAGTACAAGTTAGGTGTTTTCATGGAAACATTAAAATTGGAGAGTTTATTTGGGCTGTGAGTTAAGTTGAAGCTTTTAAACGCTAGCGGTATTTTTGTTACGTTCTTAAAATTTAATATTGGTGAGGTTTCAGTTTAATGTTTTGAATTGAAAGGTAATATTGCTTAGGTTGTCTGTGTTTGGTTGGATCTATTCACAGTCGGCATATTAAGTATCAATTGGTAAATGTATTTTTAATATTAAATCTCTCCACTCTCTATTTGACATTTTTATCATAAAACCTACTAAGTCAAAACTAATGCACATTTTTTTCTAATGCACTTTTTTTTTCTTTCTATTCTACTGTATAAAATAAGTTTAGATAATAAAGGTTTTAATATATTATAATGAGAAATAACAAAGATCTCAAAAGGTCTAATATGATATCCATAATAGAATACCACTCACTATTCTAACATAAGGATATTAATAAAGTGCCACTTAAATACTTCTCCTTCCTCTCAAATCAAAGATTAACTTAGTTGTAACTAATTATTATTTTTATATAATAAATAATAATTAATAATTTAAATAGTAATATAATCAATAGAGTTAATTACTTGACTTTACTATTGTATATTATTTATGGAAGGATGAGTAAAATCAGGCCGTTGATAAAATAAAGTATATAAATGAGGCAAACAAATTTAGATATCCAATAATTAATCTAATTATTTCTCTGAATACCCGTTTATTATTCGGATCACAAATAACCCAATGTTATATTTTTATGCGTATACTTTTCTATTATCCCAATTTTAATATTTACAAAAATTTAAAAGAAAAAGTGGAGTACAAGTTAGGTGTTTTCATGGAAACATTAAAATTGGAGAGTTTATTTGGGCTGTGAGTTAAGTTGAAGCTTTTAAACGCTAGCGGTATTTTTGTTACGTTCTTAAAATTTAATATTGGTGAGGTTTCAGTTTAATGTTTTGAATTGAAAGGTAATATTGCTTAGGTTGTCTGTGTTTGGTTGGATCTATTCACAGTCGGCATATTAAGTATCAATTGGTAAATTTATTTTTAATATTAAATCTCTCCACTCTCTATTTGTCATTTTTATCATAAAACCTACTAAGTCAAAACTAATGCACATTTTTTTCTAATGCACTTTTTTTTTCTATTCTAATGTATAAAATAAGTTTAGATAATAAAGGTTTTATTATATTATAATGAGAAATAACAAAGATCTCAAAAGGTCTAATATAATATCCATAATAGAATACCACTCACGATGAGTAAAATCAAGCCGTTGATAAAATAAAGTATATTTATGAGACAAAAATTTAGATATCCAATAATTAATCTAATTATTTATCTGAATTCCAGTTTATTATTCGGATCACAAATAAACCTAATGTTATATTTTTATGCAATTTTATATTTTTATGCGTATACTTTTCTACTATCCCAATTTTAGTATTTACAAAAATTTAAAAGAGAAAGTGGAGTACAAGTTAGGTGTTTTCATGGAAACAATAAAATTGGAGAGTATATTTGGGTTGTGAGTTAAGTTGAAGCTTTTAAACGCTAGCGGTATTTTTGTTAGGTTCTTAAAATTTAATATTGGTGAGGTTTCAGTTTAATGTTTTGAATTAAAGGTAATATTGCTTAGGTTGTCTGTGTTTGGTTGGATCTATTCACAGTCGGCATATTGAGTATCAATTGGTAAATTTATTTTTAATATTAAATCTCTCCACTCTCTATTTGACATTTTTATCATAAAACCTACTAAGTCAAAGCTAATGCACGTTTTTTTTTCTAATGCACTTATTTTTTTCTATTCTATTGTATAAAATAAGTTTAGATAATAAAGGTTTTATTATATTATAATGAGAAATAACAAATATCTCAAAAGGTCTAATATAATATCCATAATAGAATACCACTCACTATTCTAACATCAAGATATTAATAAAGTACCACTTAAATACTTCTCCTTCCTCTCAAATCAAAGATTAACTTAGTTGTAACTAATTATTATTTTTATATAATAAATAATAATTAATAATTTAAATAGTAATATAATCAATAGAGTTAATTACTTGACTTTACTATTGTATATTATTTATGGAAGGATGAGTAAAATCAGGCCGTTGATAAAATAAAGTATATAAATGAGGCAAACAAATTTAGATATCCAATAATTAATCTAATTATTTCTCTGAATACCCGTTTATTATTCGGATCACAAATAACTCAATGTTATATTTTTATGCGTATACTTTTCTATTATCCCAATTTTAATATTTACAAAAATTTAAAAGAGAAAGTGGAGTACAAGTTAGGTGTTTTCATGGAAACATTAAAATTGGAGAGTTTATTTGGGCTGTGAGTTAAGTTGAAGCTTTTAAACGCTAGCGGTATTTTTGTTACGTTCTTAAAATTTAATATTGGTGAGGTTTCAGTTTAATGTTTTGAATTGAAAGGTAATATTGCTTAGGTTGTCTGTGTTTGGTTGGATCTATTCACAGTCGGCATATTGAGTATCAATTGGTAAATTTATTTTTAATATTAAATCTCTCCACTCTCTATTTGACATTTTTATCATAAAACCTACTAAGTCAAAACTAATGCACATTTTTTTTCTAATGCACTTTTTTTTTCTTTCTATCTACTGTATAAAATAAGTTTAGATAATAAAGGTTTTAATATATTATAATGAGAAATAACAAAGATCTCAAAAGGTCTAATATGATATCCATAATAGAATACCACTCACTATTCTAACATAAGATATTAATAAAGTGCCACTTAAATACTTCTCCTTCCTCTCAAATCAAAGATTAACTTAGTTGTAACTAATTATTATTTTTATATAATAAATAATAATTAATAATTTAAATAGTAATATAATCAATAGAGTTAATTACTTGACTTTACTATTGTATATTATTTATGGAAGGATGAGTAAAATCAGGCCGTTGATAAAATAAAGTATATAAATGAGACAAACAAATTAGATATCCAATAATTAATCTAATTATTTCTCTGAATACCCGTTTATTATTCGGATCACAAATAACCCAATGATTTAGATATCCAATTTAGATATCCAATAATTTATCTAATTATTTTTATGCGTATACTTTTCTATTATCCCAATTTTAATATTTACAAAAATTTAAAAGAGAAAGTGGAGTACAAGTTAGGTGTTTTCATGGAAACATTAAAATTGGAGAGTTTATTTGGGCTGTGAGTTAAGTTGAAGCTTTTAAACGCTAGCGGTATTTTTGTTAGGTTCTTAAAATTTAATATTGGTGAGGTTTCAGTTTAATGTTTTGAATTGAAAGGTAATATTGCTTAGGTTGTCTGTGTTTGGTTGGATCTATTCACAGTCGGCATATTGAGTATCAATTGGTAAATTTATTTTTAATATTAAATCTCTCCACTCTCTATTTGACATTTTTATCATAAAACCTACTAAGTCAAAACTAATGCACTTTTTTTTCTAATGCACTTTTTTTTTCTATTCTACTGTATAAAATAAGTTTAGATAATAAATGTTTTATTATATTATAATGAGAAATAACAAAGATCTCAAAAGGTCTAATATAATATCCATAATAGAATACCACTCACTATTCTAACATCAAGATATTAATAAAGTGCCACTTAAATACTTCTCCTTCCTCTCAAATTAAACATTACCTTAGTTGTAACTAATTATTAGTTTTATATAATAAATTATAATTAATAACTTAAAAAGTAATATAATCAATAGAATTAATTACTTGACTTTACTATTGTATATTATTTATGGAAGGATGAGTAAAATTAGGCCGTTGATAAAATAAAGTATATATATGAGACAAACAAATTTAGATATCCAATAATTAATCTAATTATTTCTCTGAATACCCGTTTATTATTCGGATCAAAAATAACATAATGTTATATTTTTATGCAATTTTATATTTTTTGCGTATACTTTTCTACTATCCCAATTTTAATATTTACAAAAATTTAAAAGAGAAAGTGGAATACAAGTTAGGTGTTTTCATGGAAACGTTAAAATTGGAGAGTATATTTGGGTTGTGAGTTAAGTTGAAGCTTTTAAACGCTAGCGTTATTTTTGTTAGGTTCTTAAAATTTAATATTGGTGAGGTTTCAGTTTAATGTTTTGAATTGAAAGGTAATATTGCTTAGGTTGTCTGTGTTTGGTTGGATCTATTCACAGTCGGCATATTGAGTATCAATTGGTAAATTTATTTTTAATATTAAATCTCTCCACTCTCTATTTGACATTTTTATCATAAAACCTACTAAGTCAAAACTAATGCTCATTTTTTTTCTAATGCACTTTTTTTTCTATTCTACTGTATAAAATAAGTTTAGATAATAAAGGTTTTACATATGATAATGAGAAATAACAAAGATCTCAAAAGGTCTAATATGATATCCATAATAGAATACCACTCACTATTCTAACATCAAGATATTAATAAAGTGCCACTTAAATACTTCTCCTTCCTCTCAAATCAAACAATAACTTAGTTGTAACTAATTATTATTTTAATATAATAAATAATAATTAATAATTTAAAAAGTAATATAATCAATAGAATTAGTTACTTGACTTTACTATTGTATATTATTTATGGAAGGATGAGTAAAATCAGGTCGTTGATAAAATAAAGTATATATATATATATATATATATATATATATATATATATATATATATATATATATATATATATATATATCAAACTATTTAGATACCCAATTTTAATCTAATTATTTCTATGAATACCCGTTATTTATTCGGATCAGAAATAAACCTAATGTTATATTTTTATGCAATTTTATATGTTATACGTATACTTTTCTACTATCCCAATTTTATATTTACAAAAATTTAAAAGAGAAAGTGGAGTACAAGTTAGGTGTTTTCATGGAAACATTAAAATTGGAGAGTATATTTGGGTTGTGAGTTAAGTTGAAGCTTTTAAACGCTAGCGGTATTTTTGTTAGTTTCTTCAAATTAAATATTGGTGAGGTTTCAGTTTAATGTTTTGAATTGAAAGGTAATATTGCTTAGGTTGTCTGTGTTTGGTTGGATCTATTCACAGTCGGCATATTGAGTATCAATTGGTAAATTTATCTTTAATATTAAATCTTTCCACTCTCTATTTGACATTTTTATCATAAAACTTACTAAGTCAAAACTAATGCACATTTTTTTCTAATGCACTTTTTTTTCTTCTATTCTACTGTATAAAATAAGTTTAGATAATAAAGGTTTTATTTTATTATAATGAGAAATAACAAAGATCTCAAAAGGTCTAATATATTATCCATAATAGAATACCACTCAATATTCTAACATCAAAATATTAATAAATTGCCACTTAAATACTTCTCCTTCCTCTCAAATCAAACATTAACTTAGTTGTAACAAATTATTATTTTTATATAAATAAATAATAATTAATATATTAAAAAGTAATATAATCAATAGAATTAATTACTTGACTATACTATTGTATATTATTTATGGAAGGATGAGTAAAATCAGGTCGTTGATAAAATAAAGTATATATATATATATATATGAGACAAACAAATTAATATATCCAATAATTAATCTAATTATTTCTATGAATACCCGTTTATTATTCGGATCACAAATAAACCAAATGTTATATTTTTATGCAATTTTATATTTTTATGCGTATACTTTTCTACTATCCCAATTTTAATATTTACAAAAATTTAAAAGATAAACTGGAGTACAAGTTAGGTGTTTTCATGGAAACATTAAAATTGGAGAGTATATTTGGGTTGTGAGTTAAGTTGAAGCTTTTAAACGCTAGCGGTATTTTTGTTAGGTTCTTAAAATTAAATATTGGTGAGGTTTCAGTTTAATGTTTTGAATTGAAAGGTAATATTGCTTAGGTTGTCTGTGTTTGGTTGGATCTATTCACAGTCGGCATATTGAGTATCAATTGGTAAATTTATTTTTAATATTAAATCTCTCCACTCTCTATTTGACATTTTTATCATAAAACCTACTAAGTCAAAACTAATGCACATTTTTTTTCTAATGCACTTTTTTTTTCTATTCTACTGTATAAAATAAGTTTAGATAATAAATGTTTTATTATATTATAATGAGAAATAACAAAGATCTCAAAAGGTCTAATATAATATCCATAATAGAATACCACTCACTATTCTAACATCAAGATATTAATAAAGTGCCACTTAAATACTTCTCCTTCCTCTCAAATCAAACATTAACTTAGTTGTAACTAATTATTATTTTTATATAATAAATAATATTTAATAATTTAAAAAGTAATATAATCAATAAAATTAATTACTTGACTTTACTATTGTATATTATTTATGGAAGGATGAGTAAAATCAGGTCGTTGATAAAATAAAGTATATATATATATAAGACAAACATATTTAGATACCCAATATTTAATCTAATTATTTCTATGAATACCCGTTTATTATTCGGATCACAATTTTAATATTTACAAAAATTTAAAAGAGAAAGTGGAGTACAAGTTAGGTGTTTTCATGGAAACATTAAACGCTAGCGGTATTTCTGTTAGGTTCTTAAAATTTAATATTGGTGAGGATTCAGTTTAATGTTTTGAATTGAAAAGTAATATTGCTTAGGTTGTCTGTGTTTGGTTGGATCTATTCACATTCGGCATATTGAGTATCAATTGGTAAATTTATTTTTAATATTAAATCTCTCCACTCTCTATTTGACATTTTTATCATAAAACCTACTAAGTCAAAACTAATGCACATTTTTTTTCTAATGCACTTTTTTTTTCTATTCTATTGTATAAAATAAGTTTAGATAATAAATGTTTTATTATATTATAATGAGAAATAACAAAGATCTCAAAAGGTCTAATATAATATCCATAATAGAATACCACTCACTATTCTAACATCAAGATATTAATAAAGTGCCACTTAAATACTTCTCCTTCCTCTCAAATTAAACATTACCTTAGTTGTAACTAATTATTAGTTTTATATATAAATAATAATTAATAACTTAAAAAGTAATATAATCAATAGAATTAATTACTTGACTTTACTATTGTATATTATTTATGGAAGGATGACTAAATTAGGCCGTTGATAAAATAAAGTATATATATGAGACAAACAAATTTAGATATCCAATAATTAATCTAATTATTTCTCTGAATACCCGTTTATTATTCGGATCAAAAATAAACATAATGTTATATTTTTATGCAATTTTATATTTTTATGCGTATACTTTTCTACTATCCCAATTTTAATATTTACAAAAATTTAAAAGAGAAAGTGGAGTACAAGTTAGGTGTTTTCATGGAAACACTAAAATTGGAGAGTATATTTGGGTTGTGAGTTAAGTTGAAGCTTTTAAACGCTAGCGGTATTTTTGTTAGGTTCTTAAAATTTAATATTGGTGAGGTTTAAGTTTAATGTTTTGAATTGAAAAGTAATATTGCTTAGGTTGTCTGTGTTTGGTTGGATCTATTCACATTCGGCATATTGAGTATCAATTGGTAAATTTATTTTTAATATTAAATCTCTCCACTCTCTATTTGACATTTTTATCATAAAACCTACTAAGTCAAAACTAATGCACATTTTTTTTCTAATGCACTTTTTTTTTCTATTCTACTGTATAAAATAAGTTTAGATAATAAATGTTTTATTATATTATAATGAGAAATAACAAAGATCTCAAAAGGTCTAATATAATATCCATAATAGAATACCACTCACTGTTCTAACATCAAGATATTAATAAAGTGCCACTTAAATACTTCTCCTTCCTCTCAAATCAAACATTAACTTAGTTGTAACTAATTATTATTTTTATATAATAAATAATATTTTATAATTTAAAAAGTAATATAATCAATAGAATTAATTACTTGACTTTACTATTGTATATTATTTATGGAAGGATGAGTAAAATCAGGTCGTCGATAAAATAAAGTATATATATATATATAAGACAAACATATTTAGATACCCAATATTTAATCTAATTATTTCTATGAATACCTGTTTATTATTCGGATCACAATTTTAATATTTACAAAAATTTAAAAGAGAAAGTGGAGTACAAGTTAGGTGTTTTCATGGAAACATTAAACGCTAGCGGTATTTCTGTTAGGTTCTTAAAATTTAATATTGGTGAGGTTTCAGTTTAATGTTTTGAATTGAAAGGTAATATTGCTTAGGTTGTCTGTGTTTGGTTGGATCTATCCACAGTCGGCATATTGAGTATCAATTGGTAAATTTAGTTTTAATATTAAATCCCTCCACTCTCTATTTGACATTTTTATCATTAAACCTACTAAGTCAAAACTAATGCACATTTTTTTTCTAATGCACTTTTTTTTTCTATTCTACTCTATAAAATAAGTTTAGATAATAAAGGTTTTACTATATTATAATGAGAAATAACAAAGATCTCAAAAGGTCTAATATAATATCCATAATAGAATACCACTCACTATTCTAACATCAAGATATTAATAAAGTGCCACTTAAATACTTCTCCTTCCTCTCAAATCAAACATTACCTTAGTTGTAACTAATTATTAGTTTTATATAATAAATAATAATTAATAACTTAAAAAGTAATATAATCAATAGAATTAATTACTTGACTTTACTATTGTATATTATTTATGGAAGGATGACTAAAATTAGGCCGTTGATAAAATAAAGTATATATATGAGACAAACAAATTTAGATATCCAATAATTAATCTAATTATTTCTCTGAATGCACGTTTATTATTCGGATCAAAAATAAACATAATGTTATATTTTTATGCAATTTTATATTTTTATGCGTATACTTTTCTACTATCCCAATTTTAATATTTACAAAAATTTAAAAGAGAAAGTAGAGTACAAGTTAGGTGTTTTCATGGAAACACTAAAATTGGAGAGTATATTTGGGTTGTGAGTTAAGTTGAAGCTTTTAAACGCTAGCGGTATTTTTGTTAGGTTTTTAAAATTTAATATTGGTGAGGTTTAAGTTTAATGTTTTGAATTGAAAGGTAATATTGCTTAGGTTGTCTGTGTTTGGTTGGATCTATTCACATTCGGCATATTGAGTATCAATTGGTAAATTTATTTTTAATATTAAATCTCTCCACTCTCTATTTGACATTTTTATCATAAAACCTACTAAGTCAAAACTAATGCACATTTTTTTTCTAATGCACTTTTTTTTTCTATTCTACTGTATAAAATAAGTTTAGATAATAAATGTTTTATTATATTATAATGAGAAATAACAAAGATCTCAAAAGGTCTAATATAATATCCATAATAGAATACCACTCACTATTCTAACATCAAGATATTAATAAAGTGCCACTTAAATACTTCTCCTTCCTCTCAAATCAAACATTAACTTAGTTGTAACTAATTATTATTTTTATATAATAAATAATATTTAATAATTTAAAAAGTAATATAATCAATAGAATTAATTACTTGACTTTACTATTGTATATTATTTATCGAAGGATGAGTAAAATCAGGTCGTCGATAAAATAAAGTATATATATATATAAGACAAACATATTTAGATACCCAATATTTAATCTAATTATTTCTATGAATACCCGTTTATTATTCGGATCACAATTTTAATATTTACAAAAATTTAAAAGAGAAAGTGGAGTACAAGTTAGGTGTTTTCATGGAAACATTAAACGCTAGCGGTATTTCTGTTAGGTTGTTAAAATTTAATATTGGTGAGGATTCAGTTTAATGTTTTGAATTGAAAAGTAATATTGCTTAGGTTGTCTGTGTTTGGTTGGATCTATTCACATTCGGCATATTGAGTATCAATTGGTAAATTTATTTTTAATATTAAATCTCTCCACTCTCTATTTGACATTTTTATCATAAAACCTACTAAGTCAAAACTAATGCACATTTTTTTTCTAATGCACTTTTTTTTTTCTATTCTACTCTATAAAATAAGTTTAGATAATAAAGGTTTTACTATATTATAATGAGAAATAACAAAGATCTCAAAAGGTCTAATATGATATCCATAATAGAATACCACTCACTATTCTAACATCAAGATATTAATAAAGTGCCACTTAAATACTTCTCCTTCCTCTCAAATCAAACATTAACTTAGTTGTAACTAATTATTATTTTTATATAATAAATAATAATTAATAATTTAAAAAGTAATATAATCAATAGAATTAATTACTTGACTTTACTATTGTATATTATTTATGGAAGGATGACTAAAATCAGGCCGTTGATAAAATAAAGTATATATATATAATATATATATATATATATATATATATATATATATATATATATATATATATATATATATATATATATATATATATATGAGACAAACATATTTAGATACCCAATATTTAATCTAATTATTTCTATGAATACCCGTTAATTATTCGGATCAGAAATAAACCTAATGTTATATTTTTATGCAATTTTATATGTTTATGCCTATACTTTTCTACTATCCCAATTTTAATATTTACAAAAATTTAAAAGAGAAAATGGAGTACAAGTTAGGTGTTTTCATGGAAACATTAAAATTGGAGAGTATATTTGGGTTGTGAGTTAAGTTGAAGCTTTTAAACGCTAGCGGTATTTTTGTTAGGTTCTTAAAATTTAATATTGGTGAGGTTTCAGTTTAATGTTTTGAATTGAAAGGTAATATTGCTTAGGTTGTCTGTGTTTGGTTGGATCTATTCACAGTCGGCATATTGAGTATCAATTGGTAAATTTATTTTTAATATTAAATCTCTCCACTCTCTATTTGACATTTTTATCATAAAACCTACTAAGTCAAAACTAATGCACATTTTTTTTCTAATGCACTTTTTTTTTCTATTCTACTGTATAAAATAAGTTTAGATAATAAATGTTTTATTATATCATAATGAGAAATAACAAAGATCTCAAAAGGTCTAATATAATATCCATAATAGAATACCACTCACTATTCTAACATCAAGATATTAATAAAGTGCCACTTAAATACTTCTCCTTCCTCTCAAATTAAACATTACCTTAGTTGTAACTAATTATTAGTTTTATATAATAAATAATAATTAATAATTTAAAAAGTAATATAATCAATAGAATTAATTACTTGACTTTACTATTGTATATTATTTATCGAAGGATGAGTAAAATCAGGTCGTTGATAAAATAAAGTATATATATATATAAGACAAACAAATTTAGATGTCCAATAATTAATCTAATTATTTCTCTGAATACCCGTTTATTATTCGGATCAAAAATAAACATAATGTTATATTTTTATGCAATTTTATATTTTTATGCGTATACTTTTCTATTATCCCAATTTTAATATTTACAAAAATTTAAAAGAGAAAGTGGAATACAAGTTAGGTGTTTTCATGGAAACGTTAAAATTGGAGAGTATATTTGGGTTGTGAGTTAAGTTGAAGCTTTTAAACGCTAGCGGTATTTTTGTTAGGTTCTTAAAATTTAATATTGGTGAGGTTTCAGTTTAATGTTTTGAATTGAAAGGTAATATTGCTTAGGTTGTCTGTGTTTGGTTGGATCTATTCACAGTCGGCATATTGAGTATCAATTGGTAAATTTATTTTTAATATTAAATCTCTCCACTCTCTATTTGACATTTTTATCATAAAACCTACTAAGTCAAAACTAATGCACATTTTTTTTCTAATGCACTTTTTTTTTCTATTCTACTGTATAAAATAAGTTTAGATAATAAATGTTTTATTATATTATAATGAGAAATAACAAAGATCTCAAAAGGTCTAATATAATATCCATAATAGAATACCACTCACTATTCTAACATCAAGATATTAATAAAGTGCCACTTAAATACTTCTCCTTCCTCTCAAATCAAACATTAACTTAGTTGTAACTAATTATTATTTTTATATAATAAATAATATTTAATAATTTAAAAAGTAATATAATCAATAGAATTAATTACTTGACTTTACTATTGTATATTATTTATCGAAGGATGAGTAAAATCAGGTCGTCGATAAAATACAGTATATATATATATAAGACAAACATATTTAGATACCCAATATTTAATCTAATTATTTCTATGAATACCCGTTTATTATTCGGATCACAATTTTAATATTTACAAAAATTTAAAAGAGAAAGTGGAGTACAAGTTAGGTGTTTTCATGGAAACATTAAACGCTAGCGGTATTTCTGTTAGGTTTTTAAAATTTAATATTGGTGAGGATTCAGTTTAATGTTTTGAATTGAAAAGTAATATTGCTTAGGTTGTCTGTGTTTGGTTGGATCTATTCACATTCGGCATATTGAGTATCAATTGGTAAATTTATTTTTAATATTAAATCTCTCCACTCTCTATTTGACATTTTTATCTTAAAACCTACTAAGTCAAAACTAATGCACATTTTTTTTCTAATGCACTTTTTTTTTCTATTCTACTGTATAAAATAAGTTTAGATAATAAATGTTTTATTATATTATAATGAGAAATAACAAAGATCTCAAAAGGTCTAATATAATATCCATAATAGAATACCACTCACTATTCTAACATCAAGATATTAATAAAGTGCCACTTAAATACTTCTCCTTCCTCTCAAATTAAACATTACCTTAGTTGTAACTAATTATTAGTTTTATATAATAAATAATAATTAATAACTTAAAAAGTAATATAATCAATAGAATTAATTACTTGACTTTACTATTGTATATTATTTATGGAAGGATGACTAAAATTAGGCCGTTGATAAAATAAAGTATATATATGAGACAAACAAATTTAGATGTCCAATAATTAATCTAATTATTTCTCTGAATACCCGTTTATTATTCGGATCAAAATAAACATAATGTTATATTTTTATGCAATTTTATATTTTTATGCGTATACTTTTCTACTATCCCAATTTTAATATTTACAAAAATTTAAAAGAGAAAGTGGAGTACAAGTTAGGTGTTTTCATGGAAACACTAAATTTGAGAGTATATTGGGTTGTGAGTTAAGTTGAAGCTTTTAAACGCTAGCGGTATTTTTGTTAGGTTCTTAAAATTTAATATTGGTGAGGTTTAAGTTTAATGTTTTGAATTGAAAAGTAATATTGCTTAGGTTGTCTGTGTATGGTTGGATCTATTCACATTCGGCATATTGAGTATCAATTGGTAAATTTATTTTTAATATTAAATCTCTCCACTCTCTATTTGACATTTTTATCATAAAACCTACTAAGTCAAAACTAATGCACATTTTTTTTCTAATGCACTTTTTTTTTTCTATTCTACTCTATAAAATAAGTTTAGATAATAAATGGTTTTATTATATTATAATGAGAAATAACAAAGATCTCAAAAGGTCTAATATAATATCCATAATAGAATACCACTCACTATTCTAACATCAAGATATTAATAAAGTGCCACTTAAATACTTCTCCTTCCTCTCAAATCAAACATTAACTTAGTTGTAACTAATTATTATTTTTATATAATAAATAATATTTAATAATTTAAAAGTAATATAATCAATAGAATTAATTACTTGACTTTACTATTGTATATTATTTATCGAAGGATGAGTAAAATCAGGTCGTCGATAAAATAAAGTATATATATATATAAGACAAACATATTTAGATACCCAATATTTAATCTAATTATTTCTATGAATACCCGTTTATTATTCGGATCACAATTTTAATATTTACAAAATTTAAAAGAGAAAGTGGAGTACAAGTTAGGTGTTTTCATGGAAACATTAAACGCTAGCGGTATTTCTGTTAGGTTTTTAAATTTAATATTGGTGAGGATTCAGTTTAATGTTTTGAATTGAAAAGTAATATTGCTTAGGTTGTCTGTGTTTGGTTGGATCTATTCACATTCGGCATATTGAGTATCAATTGGTAAATTTATTTTAATATTAAATCTCTCCACTCTCTATTTGACATTTTTATCATAAAACCTACTAAGTCAAAACTAATGCACATTTTTTTTCTAATGCACTTTTTTTTTCTATTCTATTGTATAAATAAGTTTAGATAATAAATGTTTTTATATTATAATGAGAAATAACAAAGATCTCAAAAGGTCTAATATAATATCCATAATAGAATACCACTCACTATTCTAACATCAAGATATTAATAAAGTGCCACTTAAATACTTCTCCTTCCTCTCAAATTAAACATTACCTTAGTTGTAACTAATTATTAGTTTATATAATAAATAATAATTAATAACTTAAAAAGTAATATAATCAATAGAATTAATTACTTGACTTTACTATTGTATATTATTTATGGAAGGATGACTAAAATTAGGCCGTTGATAAAATAAAGTATATATATGAGACAAACAAATTTAGATGTCCAATAATTAATCTAATTATTTCTCTGAATACCCGTTTATTATTCGGATCAAAAATAAACATAATGTTATATTTTTATGCAATTTTATATTTTTATGCGTATACTTTTCTACTATCCCAATTTTAATATTTACAAAAATTTAAAAGAGAAAGTGGAGTACAAGTTAGGTGTTTTCATGGAAACACTAAAATTTGAGAGTATATTTGGGTTGTGAGTTAAGTTGAAGCTTTTAAACGCTAGCGGTATTTTTGTTAGGTTCTTAAAATTTAATATTGGTGAGGTTTAAGTTTAATGTTTTGAATTGAAAGGTAATATTGCTTAGGTTGTCTGTGTTTGGTTGGATCTATTCACATTCGGCATATTGAGTATCAATTGGTAAATTTATTTTTAATATTAAATCTCTCCACTCTCTATTTGACATTTTTATCATAAAACCTACTAAGTCAAAACTAATGCACATTTTTTTTCTAATGCACTTTTTTTTTCTATTCTACTGTATAAAATAAGTTTAGATAATAAATGTTTTATTAGATTATAATGAGAAATAACAAAGATCTCAAAAGGTCTAATATAATATCCATAATAGAATACCACTCACTGTTCTAACATCAAGATATTAATAAAGTGCCACTTAAATACTTCTCCTTCCTCTCAAATCAAACATTAACTTAGTTGTAACTAATTATTATTTTTATATAATAAATAATATTTTATAATTTAAAAAGTAATATAATCAATAGAATTAATTACTTGACTTTACTATTGTATATTATTTATCGAAGGATGAGTAAAATCAGGTCGTCGATAAATAAAGTATATATATATATAAGACAACATATTTAGATACCCAATATTTAATCTAATTATTTCTATGAATACCCGTTTATTATTCGGATCACAATTTTAATATTTACAAAAATTAAAAAGAGAAAGTGGAGTACAAGTTAGGTGTTTTCATGGAAACATTAAACGCTAGCGGTATTTCTGTTAGGTTTTTAAATTTAATATTGGTGAGGATTCAGTTTAATGTTTTGAATTGAAAAGTAATATTGCTTAGGTTGTCTGTGTTTGGTTGGATCTATTCACATTCGGCATATTGAGTATCAATTGGTAAATTTATTTTTAATATTAAATCTCTCCACTCTCTATTTGACATTTTTATCATAAAACCTACTAAGTCAAAACTAATGCACATTTTTTTATAATAAATAATAATTAATAATTTAAAAAGTAATATAATCAATAGAATTAATTACTTGACTTTACTATTGTATCTGGTTATTAATGGAAGGATGAGTAAAATCAGGCCGTTGATAAAATAAAGATATATATAATATATATATATATAGTATATATATATATAATTCTAGATATATTATATATATATATATATATGAGACAAACATATTTAGATACCCAATATTTAATCTAATTATTTCTATGAATACCCTTTAATTATTCGGATCAGAAATAAACCTAATGTTATATTTTTATGCAATTTTATATGTTTATGCCTATACTTTTCTACTATCCCAATTTTAATATTTACAAAATTTAAAAGAGAAATGGAGTACAAGTTAGGTGTTTTCATGGAAACATTAAAATTGGAGAGTATATTTGGGTTGTGTGAGTTAAGTTGAAGCTTTTAAACGCTAGCGGTATTTTTGTTAGGTTCTTAAAATTTAATATTGGTGAGGTTCAGTTTAATGTTTTGAATTGAATGGTAATATTGCTAGGTTGTCTGTGTTTGGTTGGATCTATTCACAGTCGGCATATTGAGTATCGATTGGTAAATTTATTTTAATATTAAATCTCTCCACTCTCTATTGACATTTTAATCATAAAACCTACTAAGTCAAAACTAATGCACATTTTTTTTCTAATGCACTTTTTTTTTCTATTCTACTGTATAAAATAAGTTTAGATATAATGTTTTATTATATTATAATGAGAAATAACAAAGATCTCAAAAGGTCTAATATAATATCCATAATAGAATACCACTCACTATTCTAACATCAAGATATTAATAAAGTGCCACTTAAATACTTCTCCTTCCTCTCAAATTAAACATTACCTTAGTTGTAACTAATTATTAGTTTTATATAATAAATATAATTAATAATTTAAAAAGTAATATAATCAATAGAATTAATTACTTGACTTTACTATTGTATATTATTTATCGAAGGATGAGTAAAATCAGTCGTTGATAAAATAAAGTATATATATATATAAGACAAACAAATTTAGATGTCCAATAATTAATCTAATTATTTCTCTGAATACCCGTTTATTATTCGGATCAAAAATAAACATAATGTTATATTTTATGCAATTTTATATTTTTATGCGTATACTTTTCTATTATCCCAATTTTAATATTTACAAAAATTTAAAAGAGAAAGTGGAATACAAGTTAGGTGTTTTCATGGAAACGTTAAAATTGGAGAGTATATTTGGGTTGTGAGTTAAGTTGAAGCTTTTAAACGCTAGCGGTATTTTTGTTAGGTTCTTAAAATTTAATATTGGTGAGGTTTCAGTTTAATGTTTTGAATTGAAAGGTAATATTGCTTAGGTTGTCTGTGTTTGGTTGGATCTATTCACAGTCGGCATATTGAGTATCAATTGGTAAATTTATTTTTAATATTAAATCTCTCCTCTCTATTTGACATTTTTATCATAAAACCTACTAAGTCAAAACTAATGCACATTTTTTTTCTAATGCACTTTTTTTTTCTATTCTACTGTATAAAATAAGTTTAGATAATAAATGTTTTATTATTTATATTAGAATAAAAATAACAAAGATCTCAAAAGGTCTATATAATATCCATAATAGAATACCACTCACTATTCTAACATCAAGATATTAATAAAGTGCCACTTAAATACTTCTCCTTCCTCTCAAATCAAACATTAACTTAGTTGTAACTAATTATTATTTTTATATAATAAATATTTAATAATTTAAAAAGTAATATAATCAATAGAATTAATTACTTGACTTTACTATTGTATATTATTTATCGAAGGATGAGTAAAATCAGGTCGTCGATAAATACAGTAATATATATATAAGACAAACATATTTAGATACCCAATATTTTATCTATTATTTCTATGAATACCCGTTTTATTTCGGATCACAATTTTAATATTTACAAAAATTTAAAAGAGAAGTGGAGTACAAGTTAGGTGTTTTCATGGAAACATTAAACGCTAGCGGTATTTCTGTTAGGTTTTTAAATTTAATATTGGTGAGGATTCAGTTTAATGTTTTGAATTGAAAAGTAATATTGCTTAGGTTGTCTTGTTTGGTTGGATTCTATTCACATTCGGCATATTGAGTATCAATTGGTAAATTTATTTTTAATAATAAATCTCTCCACTCTCTATTTGACATTTTTATCTTAAAACCTACTAAGTCAAAACTAATGCACATTTTTTTCTAATGCACTTTTTTTTTCTATTCTACTGTATAAAATAAGTTTAGATAATAAATTTTTTATTATATTATAATGAGAAATAACAAAGATCTCAAAAGGTCTAATATAATATCCATAATAGAATACCACTCACTATTCTAACATCAAGATATTAATAAAGTGCCACTTAAATACTTCTCCTTCCTCTCAAATTAAACATTACCTTAGTTGTAACTAATTATTAGTTTTATATAATAAATAATAATTAATAACTTAAAAAGTAATATAATCAATAGAATTAATTACTTGACTTTACTATTGTATATTATTTATGGAAGGATGACTAAAATTAGGCCGTTGATAAAATAAAGTATATATATGAGACAAACAAATTTAGATGTCCAATAATTAATCTAATTATTTCTCTGAATACCCGTTTATTATTCGGATCAAAAATAAACATAATGTTATATTTTTATACGTATACTTTTCTATTATCCCAATTTTAATATTTACAAAAATTTAAAAGAGAAAGTGGAATACAAGTTAGGTGTTTTCATGGAAACGTTAAAATTGGAGAGTATATTTGGGTTGTGAGTTAAGTTGAAGCTTTTAAACGCTAGCGGTATTTTTGTTAGGTTCTTAAAATTTAATATTGGTGAGGTTTCAGTTTAATGTTTTGAATTGAAAGGTAATATTGCTTAGGTTGTCTGTGTTTGGTTGGATCTATTCACAGTCGGCATATTGAGTATCAATTGGTAAATTTATTTTTAATATTAAATCTCTCCACTCTCTATTTGACATTTTTATCATAAAACCTACTAAGTCAAACTAATGCACATTTTTTTCAATGCACTTTTTTTTTTCTACTCTACTCTATAAAATAAGTTTAGATAATAAAGGTTTTAATATATTATAATGAGAAATAACAAAGATCTCAAAAGGTCTAATATGATATCCATAATAGAATACCACTCACTATTCTAACATCAAGATATTAATAAGTGTCACTTAAATACTCTCCTTCCTCTCAAATCAACACATTAACTTACTTGTAACTAATTATTATTTTTATATAATAAATAATAATTAATAATTTAAAAAGTAATATAATCAATAGAATTAGTTACTTGACTTTACTATTGTATATTATTTATGGAAGGATGAGTAAAATCAGGTCGTTGATAAAATAAAGTATATATATATATATATATATATATATATATATATATATAATATATATATATATATATATATATATATATATATATATGATTAGAACAAACATATTTAGATACCCAATATTTAATCTAATTATTTCTATGAATACCCGTTATTTATTCGGATCAGAAATAAACCTAATGTTATATTTTTATGCAATTTTATATGTTTATACGTATACTTTTCTACTATCCCAATTTTAATGTTTACATAAATTTAAAAGAAAAGTGGAGTACAGTTAGATGTTTTCATGGAAACATTAAAATTGGAGAGTATATTTGGGTTGTGAGTTAAGTTGAATCTTTTAAACGCTAACGGTATTTTTGTTAGGTTCTTAAAATTTAATATTGGTGAGGTTTCAGTTTAATGATTTGAATTGAAAGGTAATATTGCTTAGGTTGTCTGTGTTTGGTTGGATCTATTCACAGTCGGCATATTGAGTATCAATTGGTAAATTTATCTTTAATATTAAATCTCTCCACTCTCTATTTGACATTTTTATCATAAAACCTATTAAGTCAAAACTAATGCACTTTTTTTTCTAATGCCCTTTTTTTTTTCTATTCTACTGTATAAAATAAGTTTAGATAATAAAGGTTTTATTTTATTATAATGAGAAATAACAATGATCTCAAAAGGTCTAATATAATATCCATAATAGAATACCACTCACTATTCTAACATCAAGATATTAATAAAGTGCCACTTAAATACTTCTCCTTCCTCTCAAATCAAACATTACCTTAGTTGTAACTAATTATTATTTTTATATAATAAATAATAATTAATAATTTAAAAAGTAATATAATCAATAGAATTAATTACTTGACTTTACTATTTATATTATTTATGGAAGGATGAGTAAATCAGGCCGTTGATAAAAGTATATATATATATATATATAATATATATATATATATATATATATATATATATATATATATATATAGATATATATATATTATATGAGACAAACATATTTAGATACCCAATATTTAATCTAATTATTTCTATGAATACCCGTTAATTATTCGGATCAGAAATAAACCTAATGTTATATTTTTATGCAATTTTATATGTTTATGCCTATACTTTTCTACTATCCCAATTTTAATATTTACAAAAATTTAAAAGAGAAAATGGAGTACAAGTTAGGTGTTTTCATGGAAACATTAAAATTGGAGAGTATATTTGGGTTGTGAGTTAAGTTGAAGCTTTTAAACGCTAGCGGTATTTTTGTTAGGTTCTTAAAATTTAATATTGGTGAGGTTTCAGTTTAATGTTTTGAATTGAAAGGTAATATTGCTTAGGTTGTCTGTGTTTGGTTGGATCTATTCACAGTCGGCATATTGAGTATCAATGGTAAATTTATTTTTAATATTAAATCTCTCCACTCTCTATTTGACATTTTTATCATAAAACCTACTAAGTCAAAACTAATGCACATTTTTTTTCTAATGCACTTTTTTTTTCTATTCTACTATATAAATAAGTTTAGATAATAAATGTTTTATTATATTATAATGAGAAATAACAAAGATCTCAAAAGGTCTAATATAATATCCATAATAGAATACCACTCACTATTCTAACATCAAGATATAATAAAGTGCCACTTAAATACTTCTCCTTCCTCTCAATTAAACATTACCTTAGTTGTAACTAATTATTAGTTTATATAATAATAATAATTAATAACTTAAAAACAATATAATCAATAGAATTAATTACTTGACTTTACTATTGTATATTATTTATGGAAAGATGCCTAAAATTAGGCCGTTGATAAAATAAAGTATATATATGAGACAAACAGATTTGAATGTCCAATAATTAATCTAATTATTTCTCTGAATACCCGTTATTATTCGGATCAAAAATAAACATAATGTTATATTTTTATGCAATTTTATATTTTTATGCGTATACTTTTCTATTATCCCAATTTTAATATTTACAAAAATTTAAAAGAGAAAGTGGAATAAAAGTTAGGTGTTTTCATGGAAACGTTAAAATTGAGAGTATATTTGGGTTGTGAGTTAAGTTGAAGCTTTTAAACGCTAGCGGTATTTTTGTTAGGTTCTTAAAATTTAATATTGGTGAGGTTTCAGTTTAATGTTTTGAATTGAAAGGTAATATTGCTTAGTTGTCTGTGTTTGGTTGGATCTATTCACAGTCGGCATATTGAGTATCAATTGGTAAATTTATTTTTAATATTAAATCTCTCCACTCTCTATTTGAACATTTTAATCATAAAACCTACTAAGTCAAAACTAATGCACATTTTTTTCAAATGCACTTTTTTTTTCTACTCTACTCTATAAAATAGTTTAGATAATAAAGGTTTTAATATATTATAATGAGAAATAACAAGATCTCAAAAGGTCTAAATGATATCCAAATAGAATACCACTCACTATTCTAACATCAAGATATTAATAAAGTGTCACTTAAATACTTCTCCTTCCTCTCAAATCAAACATTACCTTAGTTGTAACTAATTATTATTTTTATATAATAAATAATAATTATTTTAAAAGTAATATAATCAATAGAATTAATTACTTGACTTTACTATTGTATATTATTTATGGAAGGATGAGTAAATCAGGCCGTTGATAAATAAAGTATATATAT